>NC_133653.1:102149863-102449863 GCF_009905375.1 Apium graveolens | reverse complement strand
CTGTGCTTAAATTGAAATTTGCTTAAGTGCTGATTGTTGTCTGATGTGAATTTCTAAACTCTGATAGTGATATGAATGTTTCTGTGACTACCAATGAGGATAACTGTGCTAGATACTGACCTATTAGTCTTTAATATACTAAAGATCCCATGTATGAAGTAATTGTTTATGTGGAAATCTTTTAACACAAGCAAATTCTGATATTGAGCTTAGTTCAGTTTACTTTGTGTATCTTATTACTAAGTCAAAAACTAGAATAGTGCTTCTTATCTGTTAAGTTCTGATGTTAGTAAATCTAATGGATGTACTAAGTGCTGATAAGCCTCACTTATCAAAAGAAAAATAAAAAAAATAAAAATCAGGTACTCCTTTGAGATCTAGAGTAAAAATGTGGAAGGGAAGACCCAAGTGCATTGCTGGTATTACGTAATATGCATTAGAAAAGCAAAAAATATATATATTTTCTTCGTGACTTTTCACACTCTATGATTACTGGAGAAATACTCTGATAACAGCATAAATTTTGATAAGCAGTCGTGACTCACTTACACTGAGAAGCCACTGTAAAATGGAATTTCAAAAGATGCATAAAATGAGCACAAAACAGTTGAGGTGGACTCATGCATGAACTCATTCAATAGTAGGCTTCAGACCAATGACATATTTTGAGAAAAGTTCTTAGTTATGCCTTATTTCTAAGATGTACTGAAGTGAATCAGACTTTACTCTTTGTCTGATATTTAGCTTAATGCACACACTTACACTCCATATGAATGATGAAAATTACTGTGGTGATAAATGTTGTTTTAGATGAACAGTTTATGTGTCAGATTGCATAAATTCTGAGGACAAGTTCTGATGGAAGTTCTGATGATTAAGTTCTGATGTAACCATATCAGTATTTGTGTGAAGAATTACATGAATAAACATTCACTTTTCGAGTTAAGGAGCCATATTCTGATGACTTTTAAATTCTGATAATAATCAAGTTCTGATGCTGACGTGGCAGTATTTATTTACTTGGTTTATTTTTGGTCATTACCTAAACGATAATATTTTTACAGAATATTGGTTAATGTGAGATAAAATAGTCATAATCATTATGGGTAAGTGGTTAGCGTGTATGTCTAGAAGCTGTTGTTCTAGAAGCTGAGAAGGTTTCTTCTCAGAAAGATACTGTAACTGGGAGTTCTATGCCCTTCAAAAGGCTTAGAAAGTTAAACTCTGATGCAATAGCTCCTACAGTGTCTCTACCTTTGAAGAAGTTAAAGAAACAGAGAGCTCACAGGGACATAGTTGAGTCAGATTCAGAGGATGTAGTGGAAGCAGCTAAGGAAAGGGATCAGGAATCTCTGATCTCAACAGAACCAATTGTTATTGAATCACTTCCTTCTGCACAACCTGAAACTGCTCAAGACAGAATACCTACACCTCCCATGTCACCTATAGTTGATCCAGTACATACTGAAGAACCAGGTACAAGTGCTGAAATTGATATTCATAACTTGATTGTGCCTGAGGTTTTGTACTTGGAAGCTCTACCAATTCAACTCACTCCACCAACAACATCAATTTTGGATGTTGATCAGAACCTGGTTGCAGATCAAAATTTAGAGGATGATGTTGAAGCCTCTATAGCCTCACATACTGCTATTTTATCAGAGGATGCTGATACTGCAAGATCTGCAAGTTCTGATGCTGCCAATGAAGAAACTACTGGTGAAGCTGCTGCTAATTTAGATGATGATGCAGCTGGTCCATCAGGACATGCACCTCAACAAACAGTTAATAAAGCTGATCTAATCAAGAAGTTTGTTACGGAAGCACCAGTACCTTGGAGTGAAACTCCTAGAGGAAAGGAGTGGACTAAGGAATGGAACACATTTAGTTTTGTTCCTTCTGAAAAGATTCTTGCTGAGCATCTGGCAAAAGCTGATGAAATGCTGATAAATGATAATTTCAAGGCACAACTGAGAGTTACTGCATTGAGTACTAGGCACCTTCAAGGTCTTCACTCAACAACTCATGCCAAGGTGAACAAAATTCAAGAAACCTTGATCCAGCAAGATATGAATGTGAAACTTGAAAAGAACAGATTTTTTAAGCCAGCCTTTGACAGAATTTCCTACATTGAGAAAACTCAGGAAAAGCAACAAACTCAAATTGATGAAATTCTGAAGAATCAAGCTTCTCACCAAAATCAACTCAATGAGATCCAATCCGCAGTGGAATTGCTTGTCTCTCTTCTTTTACCTGCTGATGCCAAAAAGGGGGAGAAAGTGATTAAGTCCAAATGCAAATCTATTCAGACACTGAAAGGAAAGGATGATGGAAATGATGACCAGGGAAACTCTGATAAGGGTAGAGGTCAAGATCAAGGCAAAGGATTTTCATCAAGTAAAGCTAGAATTACAAGTCAAGGAACAAGTTCTGATACTGGGAGAAGAAGAAGTTCTGATACTGGTAAAATGATAAGTTCTGGTGAACATCTGGAACTTGATGAAGAAATTTCAAAACAGTTATTTCTTAAAGAAAATCTAGGAATGGACTTTGAGAGTCTAAAGGAAGAAGAAGCTAGACTCAAAGCAGAAGGTGTCAAGACCAAATCTAAAACTTCTGTTGTTGAAAAGAAATTTCCAAAGCCTAAGGGTATTGTGATAAAAGAAAGAACAAGTTCTGAGGCAACCAAAGCCAAATCACATGTGGAAATTGATCCAAGGTCCAAGGGCAAAGAAAAAGTTGATGAACATGTAAAGGTTTATATGCCAGTCATGGATGAAGAAATAACTGAAAATGAAGAAGATGCTAGTCTTACTCTGATTTCAAAGAAGATTTTTCAAACAACCTATAACATGGCTCATGTTGTTCAGAGTCAAGATGTAGTAAGTTCTGATATGACAGAGAAGCAAGCAACCTCTGACATAGCTCAAGTTGGCTTGATATCAGAAGATAAGGAAAAGGAAACCTCTAATATTGCTCATATTAAACCTTCAAAGATACTCCTACCAGGATTCACTAAAGATAAACAGACTCAATCTTTGAAGACTGCAACAAGTGGTTTTGAAGCAAGAGTTGTTACAGGAAAGGAAGCAAGAGATAAATCTGGATTGGGTAGTTCTGATGAAAGAAGAGTACACAACACTACTAATGATCCAACTTGCTTAAGTGAACCATGTGTTGGAGCAACTCCTGAAAGATTGAATCGACTTGAATCTGTACAAATGGTTTACCATACCTTTTTTAAAGAACATATCTTGTTATATTTTATGACAGATGGAAGGGTATACCATATTAGGCAGAATGCTATACCACTGAAGTATTTTGAGGAATTGGAACATGTTCAATTCCTACTTCAAGTGAAAGACAGATTAACAGATATTGTTGCAGGTTATTTAAAGTCTCAAATTCAAAGACAGAAGAAGCTTTATTCTGTAAAGTCTGACAGCACATATTGTCCCAAGTACAGAGATCACAAAGGTGATATTGTCGAAATGAAGCCTAACTCTGCTAAGATCATAACTACTTTTCTGGGTTATAAGGCTGTGGAATTCAATTTAGAGTCTGACAAGGCATATCTGATCAGACTAGATCAGGAGATAAGAAAAGCTAAGATAAATGATCTCAGAGCAGCTATTTTTCAAACTGGTGAAGATACAGCTGAATTAATAAATGCTAAAAGGAGGATGTCAATGAACTTGAATATGCTGAGAGATGTTTGTTGAAGAACTATCTCAGAACAACTCCTGATATCAAAGAGATCAGAAATTGAAGCCAAGTGAAAGATCTATAACTACTTGAATTCTGAAAGTATATACAGGCTGAAGCTGTTATCAAACCTTAAGATGGTAAAGCTGAAAAGACTGTAAGTTGTAGTTATCTAGTCAAATTCTCATGCATTTGTACTTAATATTTTTGACATCATCAAATATCTGTTGAACTTATATATTATGCTAATTTACAAGTTGGGGGAGATTGTTAGATATATTTGATAATGTCATGTGTAATATGATTTGTGTTTAGTTTTCAGATCTTACCTAACAGGACAAATCTGTACTTAACTGGAAATCAACACTTATACTGAAGACAGAACTTAAGATATCAGAACTTAAGTTATCAGAACTTAAGTTATCAGAAGATATTTATCAGGAGATAATATCAGGACTTAAGAGACTTTCAGATAAGGCAGACGGCTGATTGAAAGGAAAGAAGATCGAGACTAAGACAGGAAGAAATATGCATGCAGAAGGAATTCTATGAAGAATAGAATACTTGGAAGAAAAGATAACTAGTTGATATATTTTAGGAAGCAGAATTATATTCCATATCAATTAGAGCATTATCTTCTAACTGTGTAGCATATAAACACAGGCATAGGGTTTACACTATAAGTGTTATTTTAATCGAAGTTATTATTCTTTGTAACCCTAGCAGCTCTTGTGATAATTTGTTCATCATTGAGAGAGGACAATTCCATATTGTAACAGAGTTTATTGTGTTGAATAAATCTGTTTTCTGTTACTTGAGTTCTTATATTCGATTTGATTGTAGTAAACATTGTATTCAACCCCCTTCTACAGTGTGTGTGACCTAACAGACAATGACCAAACAGATGCCTACCCAAGCCACAAAACCAAAAATTTCAAAACCAAATCAAAGAAAGCCCCCTTTAGTGTCTCTTAAAAGAAACTAGTTGAAAAATCCACTAGAAACCAAGAGGGGAGTGTGAAGGGAAGGGAGATTGGTGAGGGACAGGGTGAATATCAAAAAAACCCTAAGGATAAGGATGGAAAGGTAAGTGCATCCCAGCCTAGCGACACTACAGTTTCTCAACAAACTGTAGTGCTTAATAATGATATTAGCTCATTGCTAGTTGCATCCTCCTAAAAGGATGTAACTATTGAACAAAGCTCTAAGCCAAGAGCACAGGCCAAAAGGGTAAGGGACACAAGCTCACCCCAAACTTATACTAGAAAGAAGAAATCCAAAACTATTGTGGATACATAGGGTGCACACACTGTGCCTACTGCAGTCAAAGACTCAGTACGTGCACCTTCTCAAAGTCAAGTTGATGTGGCTCCAATAAATATGGAGTCACATCCAAAATCTTTAACTATAGAAGCACCTAACACACCAAACTCACCCACACATTCTCTGGATGTTGATATGATTCATACATCAATTCCTGATTCTCCATCTCTCACTCTCATGGAGAAGCCAAAAATCCAAGCAAGTGAGCATCATCTTTTAGATGATTTGTTGGCTCACTTGCCATTTCTTTCTGATTCTACTGAGAATATTGTACATAATCTCAAATCAATTACCACAGATTCTACAGTAGTCTCTACTCCAAACTCTTTCATTTCCACTTTTTTAATGGATATTGTTCATCCGTTGACAAGTGATTGTATCTCGATGGATGTGCTTAACAGCAGTCATCCGTGGAAACTCTCAACTATTATTTCGACGGATGTTCATCATCCGTTGAACATCACTGCACCACTTCAAACTTCAACAATTGTTACAAGTGCAGATGATCTAGTAGTTGTACAATCATTCTTAGGACTGAGGGAATGGAGTGAAATGAGTGAGAGGTTGAGTTGCTCTCAGGCAAAAAGAGAGGAAAAGAGTGAAAATCTGCAAGCTACTTCTTCCAGCTTGGCAAAAGTAAGTGAGTGGAGTCCCACCTTAGTAGGTGAAGGTGAGGATGTGAGGGTGGGAATCCAAGGGGAGCCCTTGATGCAAAAACAGAGAGAACATGAGAGAAAAGCAGATACAGGAGAGATAAGGATGGAAACCATTGCTAGTGAGTCAATGAATGTCAATGATGCAGAAAAAGAGAAATTGTTTCAGCAAGAATATCAAGCTGTCATAGATTCTATCTCTTTGGATGCTGAGACATTTACTCATCCTGTTATAGTATATCAACTTTTGGCTGGACAGGATAATAAGGAGGCTAGGAAGCTATTCAACTTGGTGCACACTACTACTTCTATGCAAAGGGCTAAGGATGTCATCACAGCCATGCCACCCACAGCTAGTGATGATGTTGATTATGGAACTGGTGGTTCTGAGGATATTTTTAGGGATGAAGATGATGATGAAAAAGAGTTGATGGACATAGAGGAGAAGCAGACCCTAACTCAAGGTTAAACATTCCATCTTGGGTGTTTTCCAAAGAATGTGATGAGCATCATTTCAAATCCACTCTCTTTCACATAATTCAACAAACTCAGACAGCTCTTCAAGCCACTGAAATTCCAACACCAAGAAACTTCTTAAAGCACATCTAGACTCTCTTCAACTACTCCAAATCCAATCTCTCTAACATAATCTATATGTAACTGCACTGAAAACAGAAATTGCTCAGGTCAAAAAGGATGTTGCTGACAGATTGGATGCCAAGTTTCCTGATACAACCATGCTAGACATCAACAGACAACTCAGGAAAAACGATCATCTAGACACTAAAGTGGACTTCTTGGATAAAAGACCCCAAACTCTGGAAACCTCAATTACTCAAATCCATCTACATCAAGCCCAACAAACTCAGCTACTTCAAAAACTGGCGGATGTACAAACTTCATCCTCCACTCAACTTGATGCTAACAAAAAGGGGGAGAAAGACTCAATTGTTCCAGTTAGCCAAGGGGAGTCAACAAGTGAGGGGGAGAAAGTGCTAGACATACAAATCAGCAAGGTGATTGTTCCATCAATTGCTTTCTCAAAGTCACCAGCCTTGGAAAGTATTGATCTAATCAAGTTAGCAGCTGCCAAGTTGGAGTCAAGTGAAAAATTCAAACAACTTGATGTAGCAGCAGTTGAGCAGGAGCTGGATGCAAAATGGAAGAAGCTTGATGAAAATATCAAGGAGAAATTTGGTCCAATTGAGAAGCAAGACAAGGTCTTTTCTCAGTTATGTCAATTAAGACAAATTTCAGCTAATGAAATGAGCCTAGGGAACTTAGAAAGGGGTCAACCCTCAAAAATTAAATCTCCAAAGCCCAGTGTGATTTTTAAACCAAAAAGAAATCATCCAAATACCTCAGACAAAAATCCACTGGACCTATCATATGAAACTCCTAGGCTAGATGAAAAGAAACTGCTTGGAAGGTCCATAGCTTTCTTCAAGGATCCCAGAGATTCAGTACTAAAGAAAAGGATTGTTAAAATCTATAGAAATGGTAAACTGATTTGTGTTGTGGCTGGACATCCACAATTTGTAGAGGCTAAAAAAAAGAAAAGGTGAGGCTTAAACAACAACAAAAGCAAAATATTTTAGATGCCATGAACCAAACTAAGAAGCTTGCAATCACAGAAGCTGCATTGCCAACTAAAACATCTGAAAATCTGGATGAAAGAAAGAAGGAAGAATCAAAGATGACAAAGAGGAAGTTTAGATACAAAATTCATGCAAAGAGGAAGATAGATTTTTATGAAGACAAGGAAGACTACAAGCCAATCCAATCTATAACTTCAAGCCAAACAACCATACCTACTGTGAAGGAGGATGAATTCAAGGTTGATCACAACATCACCTTTCATGGTGATCATGTTGTTCCTAAGGATGAACCCGTAGATTTGGACAGCTTGCCCCTTCCTAATATAAACCTTCCAATCTTTAACAAACCAATAAAGACAAAGGAAAGAGTACTCAAAACAGTCAAGTCTACCAAACTTCAATCCAAGTCTTTGGTCAAACCCAAGCATGCTGTCAACAAGGGAGATCAACTCTACATCTGTGACATCAAGAATTTTTTTGACATAAATCTCTATTTGGATGAGCTGGAAGAAGTTATATCTATTGATGTCTACAGGAATCTTCCAGAGAGATTAGTCTTCAAGTATAAGGCTGGGAGAGAAATAACATGGCCACTTCACAGAATTCTCAATGAAGGCTATTCAACCTTGGTGATTGTCTTCTCTTCAATCAAGAAAAACTTTGGATTTAATATAGTTGCCAAGAAAATGGTGCTAAACAAGATTGAGGAGATAAGGAATAGCTGGATAGGGCCAAATGCACTCCCAAGGGTATTGACAATTCCTTTTACTGGAAATAGGGTGTATTTGAGACCATTCTGGATTATGGAGTTCAAGGATGAGAAAATCATCAGAAGATTCTTCAGATTGGAATATCAGCTAAAGATTGACAACAATGAGACTCTGAGAGAGATGCAAGAAAAGCTTGATCAGACAGATAAGAATGAATTAGAATTTTATAGGCAACTCCAAAATCAAATTGAGGAAAATAATGTGAAGCTGGGAAAGAAGACAAGGCAATCAAGGAAATGATTTAAATTTGCTCAGTCTAGAGGAGAACCTTGAGAATGAACTGTAAGACTCTCTACAAATCTTTCTTTGTGAGAATTTTCAATAAATTGTAGCACCTGTAAATTTTATCTACTTTATTTGATTCTGTATTCATAGAGTGTTTTGTTATCATCAAGTTTCTCTTAATTTATGGCTACAATTCCAGTAGACATAAATTGGGGGAGATTGTTAGGAATATGTTGTGTACTTGATGATAACTTGAACAAAACACTAAGTAGATTTTAATTAAGTGATTTTGTAGCTTTCAATGGATGATCATTTCAACATCCGTTGAAAGAGTAGCTTAATAACAATAAGTTTAGTAGCACATTCCTGCATATTCAAATGGCTTAATGTAACAGATGTTGTAGAATGTATAGGACATGTTAACTACTGGATTGATATACAAGATAGGTTGGTTATTTGTAAATATCAGGTGCCTTATAATCTTGTGTAAAATAAATGGAGTTAACTGCCAATAAAACAGTCTCAACGGATGTTTCATAAAGGTTTCAACGGATGATCAACTAAAGCTTCAACGGATGATTCACATAGTTTCAATGGATGATTCATATAGTTTCAACGGGTGATCAACCATAGTTTCAACGGATGATCAACCATAGTTTCAACGGATAATTCAGTGAAGCTTCAACGGATGTTCAAATTCAAAAGAGCAGTTGATAGTGACTTGACAGTCACATGTGTTGAATATATGCAAATGGAATATGGTAGCCTATTTGCAGGATTTAGAGAACAAAGAAGCATTTCTATTTCCATGCTAAACAGATGATATTCAAAGATGCTGGAAAAAGAATTGTAGCAGCATGAAGTTAGACTAGATATAGTTTGTCTTATTATCTTGTCTTTTTATCATGTAACTTGGTGATATATAAATCAAGTGTAGCAAGTTGAATTGTATCCATGTAAGTAAGAAATTACCTGAGAAATAGATAAGGCAAAATCTGTAAAGAATTTCTCAGTTCTTGCATTTTCAACTTGTAAGCAGCTGTGAACAATTTTATTATACAAAGTTCTCAACTATATATATATATATATATATCTGGTGGAAAAGTTCAATCCACCAGAAATTTTTTAAATACTTATATTAATTTACTTTGAGTTTTGATTTCAATATTACTTTCATTCCGCACCATTTCTAAATCAAACATAGTTATATATTTGTAGTAGAACTGATCTTAAAAGTGAAAAGAAGCCAAAATTACATTCAACCCCCCTTCTGTAATTCTTGTTTAGATTGTTTGGGTATAACAGATTATTTCGATAAAAAAATTTGGTCAAAACCTACCAAAATTGATAGGTTTTGATGCTTGCGTGTACAAAATTTGGGTCCCACTTGGAGCAATTTTTACAAGATTACATGTTGATAGGAATTGCTCTATCATTTCCTACCAAAATTTTCTGGTTTGATTTGTTTGGCAGAAAAAGGTCATTTTTCTTATATTGTATATTATACATGGCATATTGAGGAAGCACAAACCTCAACAAAACAATTCATCAACCCGAAGACCGCTTGATACAAAAAGTGATCGGGTTAAAATACCAGAAAATAATAAAGCTATAGAGTAGTGCTAGGTGTACAGAAGTTTGTACAAAAAAATTGTATAAAATGACATGAAACTTGATGTGGGGTGTTTTAATTGGTGTTGTTGATGTGAATGCAGAGGGCCCATTCCAATAAAAATCCACCACATGTCATTATGTATAAAATTTTATACACAATTCTGTACACCAAGCATTTTCCAGAGCTATATGAACACTGTACTATACCGAATCTATGAAAAATGATCGGGACTTACCCTTCGAGTCCATATTTATTATATCACCAAGTGATATTTTCCTAAATGGGTGATATACATTTATGTTAGAAATGATTCAGAGTCCAGTCCCGTAGAACAACTAAGGTGCATTAATGTATTTGTTTGGGACGAAGCTTTACAATACCAAAGATGCAAAATATACATTTTAAAAATGAATTTTTCTAGAGAAATGCTACATCCACATAAAACAACACAGAAATTTGTACAAATGACCTGGCGGGATGACGTGTAATGAGTATTTTTTCTTTCATTTTCTTTTCAATGTACTTTTTTTTACTTTTATTTGTACTGTATTCTAACATAAATTATTATTATTTTAATATATTAAGATTCATTAAATTAATATACATTTTAAATTTTTATATTGTACAATTTTACATATCTACATGTACTCAAATAAAATAATTTGTAAAAATAAAGAGTCTCAAATAAAATATTCTGTAACCAATTTTTTAGTGTAAATTTAAATCAGTTCAAATTTTTTTAATCCATATATTTTGTTAACTTTTTAGTTATAGTTCATTATATTTTCAATATATTTCACCTTTTAATTCTTTTTACCTTTTTCACTATATTAATGTCATTTATTTTATTTGTAAATTTTTTAATATATATTTACACAATAAAATTTTAAAAAATGAAGAGTCTAATATAACAAAAAAAAATTGAAAATAAACTAAATTTGATAATAAAAAATTCTATTTAATTATCTTTTTAGGTAGCTTCAAATAATATAACTACACCATTGTTAAATAAAAAAAGGTTCAAATTAAAAGTTAATTAAGCAGAATGTTGTTCAGAAAAGTGAGATTACTTTTTTTTTGTCGATTGAGTTTCTAGTGTCATTTAGAGTGTTCATCTTCCATCTTCGTGCTGCTATCTCAGACTCAAATTTTCATCCCACAAGTTTATACATTCCAAATGAGTACGAGGAACTTACAAAGCAATCATCAAAGCAATGATACATGTATGATATCTATACACCATTAGTACTTTTTGTTTTCTCCATTAATTTTATTTGTTTGATATGAATCCTATATTTGTTATGTATAATATGCATTGTTATGTTTTATGTGTTTTCATTTTATTTGAATGATGTTTAATACTTGTTGTTATTTTAATATGTGTCTTTGTATAGTAATGGAAAGCCAAATAGTTGAAGATAAATTAGTTAGAGTAGAAGAGCCTAAGGTTGGCATGATTTTTGATTCATATGATGAAACTATTTCTTATTATGAGAGGTATGTCAAAAAAGAAGGGTTTACCGTATTTCAGAGAACATCAACTAAGGGTGAAGGGAAATTTTTTATAAGACATTATCCCGTTGTAGAGAAGGTCAGAGAGCTTCCAAATCAAAAAATGACTTTCATTTAAAACGATGTGCAGGGACAAATTGTAAGGCATGAATAAATATTATAATTGGAGTAGATGGAAGATGCATCATAAGTTCTCTTGTATTAGAACATAATCATGATTTAAGTTCTGAAAAATCACGATTTTACCGTTTTAATAGAGGATTAAATCTATATATCAAAAGAAAACTTAAAATGAATGATATAGCAGGCATCAAACCAAGTAAAAGTTATAGGTCCATTATAGTTGAAGCGGGTGGACCTGAAACGTACCCTTTTTAGAAAAAGATTGTAGAATTTTCTTGATAAAGTGAGGCGTTTACGACTAGGTGAGGGTGATGTTAATGTCATCAATGAGTATTTTCTGAAGATGCAAGCTGATAATTCTAATTTTTTTATACAATGGATTTGGATGAAACGAGCCAGTTGAAAAATGTGTTTTGGGCTGATGCGAGAAGTAGGGTTGCATATGAAGAATTTGATGATGTTATTACTTTTGATACAACATATCTGACAAATAAGTGATAGTACATGTAGCTCCTGGGAGGACTACTCCTGGGCTTTTAACTCTATACAGCTCCTAGAAGAACTACTCCTAGGCTCCTAATTCCATATAGCTCCTGGGAGGACTGCTCCTAGGCTCCTAACTCCACGCAGCTCCTGGAAAGAGTAGTCCCGCACACTTCCAGTCCTAACCGGCTCAGTCCCGCAAGCTTAACCTTGGTAAATCCCAGCACGTGAGACGTTGGCCCAAGCACATGATGGGGACAACTGTCACACATCAATCATGGGAATAATCAAGGCATGTGTCAGAGGATCCTCAGAACATTCCTCAGCCAGTCCCGCACTGACACGTGTAAAACATCACTCCAGCCAGGTGTCCTCCGCTCCCAGAACCAATGGCTACGATTTAAAGGTACCAACCCCAAAACCCTACCCTTGGGCTATAAATAGCCCAAGAAGGTGAGGTTTTGGGGTTAATCATTCTTTCACACTCATATACACACACAGCCACCTTACGTTCATATTCATCTTCCCAAAAAGCTAGTTCTTACTCTCACGCCAAAGGCGCCGTGGGACCCAAACCCCCCTTCCGGTGTTATTTTGTAGGAACCCCACCACAGCTAGACCACCACAGCGGCGAAGGATCCAGGCACAGCGTCGATGGAGCGGCCCCGCCACCAGGAGTTATCATTTGGCGCTAGAAGGAGGGGTCTCCATCCTTGGGTCTCGGTGCCCCTGGATTCACCTTCATCAACAAACTCTTCAAAGAGTACTTTTATTCAAACTTGTAAGAACCCAAGCAACCAACCTCTTCCATAAGCATGCATGTTGTTTATTTAAGCCACGTTTGTATGAGCTCGTTTCGCTGATTTAAGCCACGTTTGTGTGAGCACGTTTTGTTGGTTTAAGCCACGTTTGTGTGAGCTATCGTTAGTTTTAATCGTTTTTGCTCTAGTTTGAATATGGCATTTGCGTTATACTACATCATTGAGTAGTCCCAGGAAATTGTTTAAACTGCTCCCAGGAAGCTATTTGTTAGTGTTTGTCGTTATTCTGGGTAGTTTCTGCAAATTTCATAAAGTAACCTTAGACCGATATTCTCTGTACCATATTGTTGTTATTTGTTATTGGTATTGTTGAGAAATGGCAAGAACAGGAAAGAACACCTCTAGGAGACCATCTGCTAGTGCTCAGGTCCAGGAGCCGGACCACTCTCAGGCCCTTGATCCAGGAGCCGAGAGAGAAACATTCCAGGAGGAGCCACTAAACACTCCTTTAGTGGAGAGAATTGTAAACACCAGGGATGCCAGGACCCTCATAGAGCTCAATCAGTACAAGTACACCAATGTTCCAGTAGCCGAAGAGCACATGGCCAACCTTACAAATGATGAACTAGCAGAAGCAATCAGACTATACAGGAAGGAGCAGACCCGGCTCCAAGAAGAAGCCGAACTCGAGGAGGAACCGGTGGAGTCCGGGGACTCCCAGCAATCGAAGAGATCTGTGTTTGATCGAATTGGAACCAAAAGAAAGAAAAGCAAAAAAGATCAAAGCAAGAAAGAAGTAGAAGCTGCTAAGCAGAGAAAGTTGGAAGAGGTCCGGGAGAAAATCAGGAAAGAAGAAGAAGCAAAGCTTGAGCTAAAGATCCAAAAGCAAATGTAGCTGGAAGAGGAAAAGCTATTGGCCAAATCTATGAGCAAAAGAACTCGGAGAGATCCTACTCCGGAGCTGATTTCTGATGATGAAGAAGAAGAGAAGTAGAAGGACCTGAAAGACATGATTTATGAATTGCAAAGAAAGATGGAAAGGGATTCAGGAGTGGAGATTGGAGAAACACTCACTCCTTTCAGCAACTCCTTGGAAGCTATCCCTCGACAGGGAGACTTGAAGCATTACAACTTCGACTCCTTCGATGGACTAGGATATCCGGAGGAGCACCTGAACTACTTTAAGCAAATAGCGCAGATATATTACTACAATGACTTAACGAAATCGAGGTTCTTCGCTTCAACTCTTAAGGGAGGGGCCCAGAGATGGTTCAGCAGAATCCCCTCCCGCAGCATCCACTCTTGGAAGGAGTTACGCGCTTCCTTCCTTCGAAGATTTTGAGCAAACAAAATGCACAAAATGCACATGTGTCACCTGGAGACAATCTGGCAGCATGACAATGAGTCCTTCTCTGCATATATGCGCCGGTTCCAGGAAGCAATCAATAAAGTTTCAAGTTTGGATGAGAGGGAGGCTTTAAGTATTTTCAGGAGAAACTTGGACCTAGAGCACAATAAGAGATATATAGTGGAGCTAATCAATAAGGATCCGCAAAGTCTGGCAGCAGCCTACTTTATGGCTGCCAGATTCATTAAGGAAACAAATGTGCTCCAGGCAATGAGGACGACTCGGAATGGGGGGTCCAAGGGTAAAAACACTGATGACCGACCGAAAGGGGGTTACCATCAGGATAAGAAATTTAAGCAAAGCAACCAAAGCCAAGAAAGACAAACTACTCCGGTTTTTCAAAGACTTGGTCCTAAGAAGGAGTCAAGCAGTGACCCAGGACCCGCGAAGCAACCCCGGGAGCCGAAGCAGGAGCCGGACTGGACTCCTCTGAACATGAACCGGGAAGAAATTTTGAAAGAGGTAAAAGAAAAACCTTTCTATTATCCTCCGAAACCAATGCAAACTCCTCCGGAGAGCAGGCCTTACAATAGGCAGTGTGATTAACATGAGACCCATGGCCACAAAACTGAGAACTGCTTATCACTCAAGTACTTCATTGAGGACCAAGTGAAGAAGGGGAACATGAACAAGTACTTAGTCCGGGACAACAACAGGGGGAAGCACAGAAGAGAGGAAAGAATGTAGTCAATGTAGTCCTAGGAGGTTCCCACTCCCCACCTCGGAGCCCGGACTTCGGCGAAGAAGTGCTCTCAATCCAGTCACTCCCAGACCTAGTGATATCTTTCAGCAGCAAGGACTATGAAGGAGTCAACCCACATCACAATGCAACTTTGGTTGTCACCCTGGACATATTTGATAATGAAGTAAGGAGATTGCTCATAGACAATGGTTCCTTAGTAAATATTCTCTTCAAGCACACAGTGGATCGAATGTAGTTAGGAAGCATCCGCTCAATCGAGTGCCGGGAGGACCCACTATATGGGTTCGCACATAACTTAGTCCCGATCCAAGGAACTTTATACCTGCCAGTCATTTTTGGAACTGTTCTTAACCAGGTAACCCATGTAATCAAGTTTTATGTGATCAACGCTGCTTCATCATACCACGGGATCATTGCCAGATCAGCTCTAACAATGATGCAAGCAATAACTTCAATCTCCCATCTCAAAATCAAGTTCCCAACCCCGACAGGAGTCGGAGAGATAAAAGGAGATTATGGAGTTGCTGAAACATGCTACACCCAGGGGTTAGTCATGGCAGAAACCTATCAAGATAACAAAAGGAAGGCTACAGTCCTTTGCAAGCAACAAAGCATGAAGAAGCACCAACCCCAGACAAGGGAAGAAGCGAACAAAACAAGTCCAGAAGGACTGGCAAACAACCAAGTCATGGTAGTGGACAAGGCGAATCAAGTCCTAGACCAAGCTAGTCCTACCATGCAAGCAAGCAAAGAACCTGAACAAGCAAACCTCTATCTGAAGAAGAACTCTGAAGCCCGAATTCGTCAAATGGTTTCAAACAAAGAGAAAGAAAAAATTGAAGCTGCAGTCGAAACAGAAGAAGTCCAGGTAGATGAAAGCAACTCTAGCAAAAAAGTGAAACTTGGGTCAGGACTCGAGGAGTCCCTCAAGGAGAGATTAGTGTCCTTGCTCCGGGAGTACAGAGATGTCTTTGCCTGGAGTCCAAGAGACATTCCAGGACTATATGAATCCATAGCAATGCACAGCCTGGATGTCAACCCCAACAGAAAACCAGTCAAACAGAAGAGAAGAAACTTTGCCCCGGAGAGACAAAAAACCATTGACGAAGAAGTGGAAAAGCTACTCAAAGCAGGAATCATCAAAGAAATCAAATATCCGGAGTGGCTAGCTAATGTGGTCATGGTGAAGAAGTCCAACGGCAAATGGAGAATGTGTGTGGACTACACTGATCTGAATGATGCTTGCCCGAAGGACCCATACCCTCTCCCAAATATTGATCAACTAATAGATATCACCTCCGGACACATCATGCTAAATTTCATGGACGCCTTCTCCGGATACAACCAGATAAAGATGAACCCGAAGGACATTCCTAAGACAGCATTCATAACTCACAGAGCAGTCTATGCTTATGTGATGCTACCCTTCGGACTTTCCAGCACATGATCAACTTACCAAAGAGCCATGAACAAGATATTCAAGTCCCAGATTGGGAGGAACTTGGAATGCTATGTCGATGACATGATTTCCAAATCAATAACTATACCAGGGCATGTGGAAGATCTGAAGGAATGCTTTGACAACCTAGGAAGAACCAACTCAAGTTGAATTCGGAGAAATGCACCTTCGGAGTAGGAGCAGGCAAATTCCTAGGATTCATGATCAGCAACAGAGGCATAGAAGCCAATCCGGATAAAATTAAAGCTATCCAGGAGATGAAAGCTCTCAGGACCCAAAAAGATGTGCAGAAGCTAGCAGGATCCCTAGCAGCACTCAAGAGATTTATCTCAAAACTAGTAGAGAGGTGCCTACCATTCTTTGATTTACTCAAAGGAGCAACCAACAAGAAAGAGGTGAACTGGAATCCGGAGTGCCAAAAGGCATTCGAAGAAATAAAGTACTACCTCTCTCAGCCACCAGTCCTAACTAAAACTCAACCAGGAGAGCCTCTCTACTTATACTTGTCAGTAGGAGCACAAGCTGTAGGAGTTGCCCTAATCAGGGAGGAGAATGGAACACATCAACCAGTCTACTATGTAAGCCAAGTCCTAAAAGATGCAGAAACAAGATATCCAAGATTGGAGAAGTTTGCCTTTGCCTTGGTCACAACTTCAAAAAAACTCAAGCACTACTTCCAAGGGATAGAAATCAGAGTAGTGACAAATCAAACACTAAGGAAAATAATTCACAAGCCAGATATCTCGGGAAGACTTGTCAATTGGGCTGTGGAGTTGAGCCAGTTCAATTTAAGCTTCATTCCCAGGACATCAATCAAAGCTCAAGCTCTTGCAGATTTCATAATCGAGTGTAACTTCCCAAAATTAGAACCGGAACCAATGGACATGGATCAGGAGCCAAAAAAGGATACAAGTCCAGGAGCCTGGACCTTAAAGGTAGATGGTTCTTCAACAAGCGAGAGGTCGGGAGCCGGACTCGTACTCAGAAGTCCAGAAGGATTCAAGATATAGATAGCTATATCTTTCGGCTTCCCCGTAATAAACAATCAAGCAGAATATGAGGTATTGATCGCAGGACTAAAGCTCTCCAGGACTCTAAGGGTCCAGGACTTAAAAATTTACAGCGACTCCCAGATAGTGGTCAAGCAAACAAATGGAGAATACATAGCAAAAGACCCTACTCTGGCGAAGTACCAAGCGCTAGTTCAAAGCTACTTAGCTTCAATACCAAGCCATCAAGTCCTTCAGATATGTCGAGAAGAAAATGAAGAAGCGGATATCCTATCAAAGTTAGTCTGGAACTCATCAGATCTGGACTGCTCAGTTTATTTCGAAGAACTCCTCAAACCATCTATTGAATCCAAAGAGGTCTTGGAAATCGAAAGCAACCACAATTGGAAGACTCCCTTCATCAAATAATTGGAGAATGGAGAGCTCACAGAAGACAAAGGAAAAGCTCAAAGACTGAAAGCTAAAGCAGCCAAGTTCTTCCTCGAAGAAGGAATACTTTACCGCATGACCTTCTCATCTCCTATCCTGAAATGTATTGGCCCAGAAGAAGCAAAGTACTGTTTGGCAGAAGTGCATGAAGGGACATGCGGAGACCACATGTCTATAAAGGCACTGACCCATAAGATTATAAGACAAGGCTACTACTGGCCAACCATTCATCAGGATGTAATAGAATTCGTCAAGAAGTGCAAAGAATGCTAGCTTTTTAGCAATGTGTCCCGAATCAGTCCAGTCCTACCATCCTCAATCCTGTCACCTATCCCCTTCGCTGTTTGGGTATTGACATTATGGGACCCTTCCCCCGGACCAAAGGAGACCTCAGGTACCTACTAGTCTCTATTGATTACATGACAAAATGGGTAGAAGCAAAAGCAATGAGGACAATCAATCAACAAGACTGCATAAAGTTTATGGATAACATTTTGATGAGGTTCGGGATACCACGAGTCCTAGTATCAGATAATGGGCTCCAATTCATTGGATCAGAGTTCGAGTCCTACCTCTAGGAGCGTGGGATCAAGCACAAAAAATCATCAGTGGCATATCCCCAAGGAAATGGCCAAGTAGAAGTAACTAACAGAATCCTGCTCTGAGGTATCGAAAAAAGACTCAAAGAAAGCAAAAACAAATGGCCAGAAGAACTACCAAGTGTACTTTGGTCCTACAGGACAAGCCCAAGGACAAGCACCAGAGAAACTCCATTCAAGCTAGCTTATGGAACAAAAACAATGTTTCCTATTGAAGTGGGCTCTCCTTCCCACCGAGCAATAAACTTTGAAGAAGAAGCAAATGAAGAAGGACTTAAAACAAACATGGAGCTAATCGATGAGGTCCGGGACCAGGCTGTAGAAAGGATGAAAAAATACAAGGAGAAAATAAGAGAATACTTCAGTAAGAAGTCAAGAGTCAAAAACTTCCAAGTTTGAGACTTAGTCCTTCGAGACACTGAAGCATCAGATCCCACAAACACTGGAAAACTAATGCCCAAATGGGAAGGACCATACAAGATCAAAGAAGTCCTCAGGCCAGGAACCTACAAGCTCCTGAACATGGATGGCTCAGAAGTCCCAAACACTTGGCATGGACTAAGGCTAAGAAAATTCTACCAGTAGGAGAACAAACAAAGCAACCAAAAATATTGTAGCCAATATGGAAAGCAACCAATTTGTTTCTCCTTATATTTTGTATGAATGATTAATGAAAAGCTTTTCCCCCTTTACATACTTATCAAAGCTAACCACTAGTCCGGACAAGCTATTAGTCAGGACTAGAGTAACCATTTTTACTTATAATTAATTTTCTAACTAAAAGCCACCACTAGTCCGGATAAGCTATTAGTCATGACTAGAGCAACCATTTTTACTTAAAATTAATTTTCTAACTAAAAGCCACCACTAGTCCGGACAAGCTATTAGTCAGGACTAGAGCAACCATTTCTACTTAGAATTAATTTTTTAAAAGCCACCACTAGTCCGGACAATCTGCTAGTCAGGACTAGAGCAACCATTTTTACTTAGAATTAATTTTCTAACTAAAAGCAACCACTAGTCCGGACAAGCAGCTAGTCAGGACTAGAGAAACTATTTTTACTTAGAATTAATTTTCTAACTAAAAGAAACCATTAGTCCGGACAAAGCTATTAGTCTGGACTAGTGCAACCATTTTATTTGGAATAAATTTTCTAAGTAAAAAAGCTAAACACTAGTCCGGACAAGCTACTAGTCAGGACTAGCGCAACCATCTTTACTTAGAATAAACTTGCCAAGTAAAAAACCTAACTACTAGTCCAGACAAGCAATTAGTCAGGACCAGTACAACAATTTTTACTTGGAAAAATATTCTAAGGCAAAAACAAACTACAAAAACAAAGCAAAATAACAGGACAAAAAGCGAACATTAAAAAAGTTACCAGACTTGAACAAGCCCGGAACAAAGTATGAATATTACAAATATCAAAGTTATCAAACATCTTCAAGAAATATCAAAGTTACAAAGTCAAGACTCCGGAGCATTAGGAGGCAGAAAACTGGGGAAGGGTCCGTCGAACGGCTCCGGATCCCCTAGCCCGAGCTCAAAATCTTCCTTTGCCTTAATAAACTCAGTAACAAATCTGTCCCAATCGGCCTCCGGATTGGTCTTGATATGTCGCTCCGCAACCAGCCAACAACAGGCAATCTCCGGAGCACCAACATTGGCAAGAGCTTTGTCATACTCTTCGGATCTCTTGAACTCCGCAATTACTTCAGCCTTCGGACACACAGCAGACATCTGCCTCCGGAGCTCAGCCAATTCGGACTTTAGATCAGAAGCTTCTTTTTAAGCATTCTCAGCCCGGGTCCTGACATCATCAAGCTGTTGGTTCAGTCCGGAGAGAGAAGTGTCTTTGACAATGATCTGGTCCCGAAGCCGACAAATCTCAGAGTCCTTATCAGCAATGGAAGTCCGGGAATTTTTTAAGCTCATTGTAGGCCAGAGAGGCTGATCCAGCCATATACCCACCAAGCTGCAAAAAATAGAGAAACTTAGAAAAATATTCTAAGGCAAATCAACACAAGAAACGAGAACAAGAAGAAGACATACCTGACCCCAGAGCCGGGAACACTCCTTCATAGTTGCATCAAATCCGGACGGGTTCATCCTCCTCCAGTCAGCTTGAGTAGGAATCCCAGCCATGAAATGAGCAACTTTATCTTCCATCCCCGGACCACTTGCATCCGGACTCTCATCATCAACATTATTTCCCTTACCGGCCCCGGACCCGGAACCAGCTTCAAAGTTTTCGGCCCGAGGAGGCTTGCTTCCAAGGGTCCGAAGCCTCTTCTTCCTCCTTCCAGAATAACCACCCGGAGCTTCGCCTATAGGACCAAGATCCTCAAGGTTAGCAAACTCATCTCCAATTTCAATCTCAATATCCTTCTCCGGAGCAGACTGATTCACATCAACTTCGGGCTCCGGTCTCGGAACCACATTACTCTGGGATCCCTCCTCCACAGAGGCATTAAATCCGGACCCAGCACCAGCAGTTTTCTTTGGCAACTTGAAAGCCTTGCCAAGACCTTTCAATGCATCACTGTATGCCGAAGACGACATATCCGGATTGTAGTGCGGCAAACCTGCAAAGAAACAAAGCAAAAACACAAGTCAAAACCAATAAAGAACCAAGGCAGATGAAGACAGATAAGAAACATATAAAAAGTCCGGACAAAAAGGAAAACTACTTACAGCCTAGTCTATGCATAGTTCTATGATTCATAAAAGTGTCTCGGGTCATTTGGAAACCCAGACATTCACAAAACGCAAACATTAACCGGATAGCTTCACCCCGGAGTACATCCCTATGGAAGCGAGTCCGGACTCCGTCCGAACCAATGCGGGGAAGATAGTACAAGTCTAAACCCCGGAGCATGATCAACTCTCCATTCCAATATTTCAACGAAGATTGCTGGATTACAGGCCTGTAGGAGCCTCCATATCCGCACTCCGGAGCCCATAAGCGAAGTTCATATAGAGGAAACTGATTGTACCGGACCAGGTGAAAGATATGGTGCCATAACTTGAACGTGGGCTGCACCTTAAACTGATTGCAAGTAGAAATAAACCAAGTCATCCACTTTATACCATTAGGTGTTATCTACATCGGAGAAACCTTGTACACATACTTGCATAGATGCTTCAGGAACAAATGCCAATGAGGATTCCATCCGGACCGGAGATGCTCCAGCCACACCGGAACAAACCCATCAGCAGGCCTATGATGAACCCGCTCATCCGGAGTTGGCCACCTCCCCTCGATCCGGGGATCCAACTGAAAAGCAGCCCGGACTGCAGAATCCTGAGCCGCGTGATCTAAGGCAGCGTACTCATCCTTGAGCTTATAGTGCTCCTTAGCCACTATGCTATCAACAAACTTCATGTCGAATGCTTCCCTATCGTAATGCCCCGGACCCGCATTAGCCTGCCTAGCATACCCGGACCTGATACTCTTATAATAGAAATTATTTTCTATCTCATCACTCTTGCTAACAAAGTAACCCAGATTCTCGACCCACATACCCTCCGGACTGCAAGGTACCTTTCTGGAAGAAATCTTGGCAACAGAAAGCTTCGTTATAGCTTCAGAGTTCGAGGTGGAAGCCTTCTTCCCTATCCCAGCTCGATCAGAATCACCAAAAGACTCAGAATCCGAACTAGATGGCCCCGAATAGCAAGTTATGTAAGCCTTTGTAAGAGCTTTTGTCCGGACCATAAACCTAAAACAAGTGATAAAGGTTAGTCTAAAACCCTACAGTTTATTTATCTTGAAAACTAGATGGTCCGGACTACCCTATTTTCAATTTTATTACAAATCAAAAGCAAACAGCCCGGAAACCCAAAACCTAAAAACCAATCCGAACTCAAACCTAGCCTATTACTCCAAACCTAGAGCCCACAATAACACAAAAACAGTAACCAATTACAAACTCCAAAAAACAAAAACACAAAATCCCTAGTCCGGACTAAGCCACTAAGTCCGGACCCAAACAAAAAACCCTAAACCCAGAAACACTATCAACAAGAATCAAAAAGCAAATCACACCCAAAGTTATATACATACACGCATATACAACATTCAACAAAAACAAAACACAACAAAACAAACAACCCACAGAGACATAAACAAAAGCAATCCAAACCAAACAATATCGAGCCAAATACAAAGGAGAAAAACAGAAAAGCAGAGGAAAGAGCTTACAAAGTAGAGATTATGGGAAGATTGGGGATGCTCGATCAACAGTCGTGAGCTAACAAACTTCTGCGACGAACACCGGAAAAGCTCCAAGCAAAGAGAAAAAAAGAGAAGAAAAAGAGGCGAAGCAATAAAAAGGAAAAGTAAAGCCCCAGGGGTGCCTTTTATAGGCACGGTGAAATAATAACACCATGCCACATGGCAAGATGTGAACGGCCCATCAAAACTGTAATTCATAAAACTAATAATGAGGCACGTCTCTCCACATTCTTACAGCTGTAACAATTCAAATAATTGGGGGGAAAATCCCCAAAACCGTTTCAGCTTCC
Source organism: Apium graveolens (assembly GCF_009905375.1). NCBI lineage: Eukaryota > Viridiplantae > Streptophyta > Magnoliopsida > Apiales > Apiaceae > Apium > Apium graveolens. The sequence goes on along the minus strand of NC_133653.1, from coordinate 102,426,959 downwards.
AAGTCCGGACTCCATCGCACTTAGCAATCCGGACTGGGTGGCAAAAAAAGCTCAACTCCCGCTAAGGACAACCACCTTAGTCCTGATTCGCCGAACTCAGCGCAACCCGGACTGGGGCCAAGAAAAGCTCAACTCCTTCCAAAGACAACCACCTTAGTCATGATTTGTCGAACTCAGCGCAATCCGGACTGGAGGGCAAGAAAAGCTCAAATCCTCCCAAAGCCAACCACCTTAGTCCTGATTCACCGAACTCAGCAAAATCCGGACTGGGGGCAATAAAAGCTCAACTCCTACTAAAGAAAACCACCCTAGTCCCGATTTGCCGAACTCAGCGCAATCCGGACTGGGGGACAAGAAAAGCTCAACTCCTTCCAAAGCCAACCACCTTAGTCCTGATTTGCCAAACTTAGCGCAATCTGAACTGGGGGCAAGAAAAGCTCAACTCCTTCCAAAGCCAACCACCTTAGTCCTGATCTACCGAACTCAGCGCAATCCGGACTAGGGGGCAAGAAAAGCTCAACTCCTAACAAAGACAATCACCTTAGTCCTGATTTACCGAACTCAGCGCAATCCGGACTAGGGGCAAGAAAAGCTCAACTCCTAACAAAGACAATCACCTTAGTCCTGATTTGCCCAACTCATCGCAATCCAGACTGGGGGCAATAAAAGCTCAACTCCTAACAAAGACAACCACCTTAGTCCTGACCTGCCGAACTCAGCGCAATCCGGACTGGAGGCAAAGAAAAGCACATATTCTTCTAACAAACAATCAAAAGCTCATGTTCTACAAACAAACCCAAATTCACTCCCCCGTCCAGAAAATCTGCATAAGGGAGTGGGGGGCACATGATAGTACATGTAGCTCCTGGGAGGACTACTCCTGGGCTTTTAACTCTATACAGCTCCTAGAAGGACTACTCCTAGGTTCCTAATTCCATATAGCTCCTGGGAGGACTGCTCCTAGGCTCCTAACTCCATGCAGCTCCTGGAAAGAGTAGTCCGCACACTACCAGTCCTAACCAGCTCAGTCTCGCAAGCGTAACCTTGGTAAATCCCAGCACGTGAGACGTTGGCCCAAGCACATGATGGGGACAACTGTCACACAGCAATCATGGGAATAATTAGGGCACGTGTCAGAGGATCCTCAGAATATTTCTCAGCCAGTCCCGCACTGACACGTGTAAAGCATCCACTCCAGCCAGGTGTTCTCCGCTCCCAGAACCAATGGTTACGATTTAAAGGTACCAACCCCAAAACCCTACCCTTGGGCTATAAATAGCCCAAGAAGGTGAGGTTTTGGGGTTAATCATTCTTTCACACTCATATACACACACAACCACCTTACGTTCATATTCATCTTCATCTTCCCAAAAAGCTAGTTCTTACTCTCACGCCGGAGGCGCCGCGAGACCCAAACCCCCCTTCCGGTGTTGTTTTGTAGGAACCCCACCACAGCTAGACCACCACAGCGGTGAAGGATCCAGGCACGGCGTTGAAGGAGCGGCCCCGCCACCAGGAGTTATCAATAAGTATGACATGCCATTTGTACCATTTTTTGGGGTAAATCACCATGGCCAATCAATTTTACTAGGTTGTGGTTTAGTTTTCAAAGAAGATACTGTTATTCCCAGTGGACTAACAATGAGATTTACAGAAGGGGGGTTGAATGTAAATCTCAAAACTTTTTCAAGTTTTGAGCAGTTTCTAAAGCTAAGTGTTTTTGAGACAACTGTGTGAATTGCTTGAAGCTAATACAGACAGATATATATTCAAACACAAATGTAAAGAACACAAAGAACTTAAAAACTTTTCTGGTGGATTTGTTGTTCCACCAGAGATGTGTTATTTTAGAAAATCTGTGATTCAAAGAATTAAATCACAGCTGCTTCCTAGTACAAACTAGATGATTTTCTCTCTGGATATTTCTAAACAGCTCAGGAAAATTCATTTTTAATTACTAGCTACTACTTGGTTTATATATCACCAAGTTTACAAGTGAAGACAAAACTGTAAAATACAATTAAAAAGATTCTTCACATATTTCTTCTTCATTTCTCTATCCAATACAATCTAGGATAATTTGTGAATCTTTGAATACTTCCTTTTTTCCATCAGAATGGAAATGCTGCATTTTCTTGATTCCTCCTAGAGGCTTCCACATTCCAGTTTGTCTCTGTCAACCCATGTGCCTCTGTCAGCTTGTGAATTGTCACTATCAACTGTTAATGAACTAAGCATCCGTTGAAGCTTTCATCCGTTGATGCCTTATCCGTTGAGGCTTTATCCGTTGAAGTTTTATCCATTGATGCATTATCAGTTGATGTCTTTATCCATTGAAGCACTTATCCGTTGATGGATATTATCCGTTGAAACATTAGAGACATCCGTTGAAGCTTTGTTTCTTATCCGTTGAAGGTCTTCAATATCCATTGATACTTCTTCACTTATACAAAATTACAAGGCATGAAATATTTACAATTAGCCCTCCTATTTGCATATCTACTAGTAGTCAACATGACTGATAATTTCCTATAACATCTAAGAATTACAACTTGAATCCAGAGAATCAAATGTGCTACAATACTAAACTTATTGCTAAGTAAAGCTACTCCTTTAACGGATAGCCAAGATGGTCTTATCCGTTGAGGCTACAAACACTAGATTTCTACTTAAGTGTTTTATTTAACTTATCATCAAACTAATACACATATTCCTAATAATCTCCCCCTATTTATGTCTACTAGAACTGTAGGCATAAATTTAGGTTTAGCTTGATGATAACAAAACACTTGACAAATATATAAACTGTAATAAAGCAGAAATTCAAAAGTGTTGCAAAAATGTGTATGCTGAGATGGAATTGAAGAATTACATTGTTTCCAAGGGTGCTCCTTTAGCCTGAGCAGATTAGTTTCTTTTCCTTTGATTCCTTGTTTTCTTTCCTAGCCTCCTGTCATTCTCCTCTATTTGAAGTTGAAGTTGTCTGTAGAATTCAGCTCCATCCTCTTCATTGATGTCCAACTTAGATTGCATATCCTTGAAAGTTTCATTACTGGCAATCTTGAGTTGATCTTCAATTCTGAAAAATCTTCTGACTCCTTTGTTGTCTCTGAACTCCATCAACCAATGAGGTGATTTGTGAACTGTAATTCCTCTTTCTTGAATGAGTAATGTTCTAGGCAAAGCATTGGGCTCCCTCCAAGTTTTCCTTATGTTGGCAATCTTGTTGAGAATCTCAGTCTTGGCAGTCCTGGTAAAGCTAGAATCCCTTTGTATGGCTGAGTAGACTCTAATCAAGGTAGAGTAGCCTTCATTCAGAATTCTGTAAAGAGGCCAAGTTCTTTCCCCATCTCCTTTGTATTTAAACACTAGTCTTTCTGGTAGCTGTCTGTAGGCAGCTATTCCCCTTACTTCCTCCAGCTCATCCAGATAGAGTTCAATGTCTGAAAATTCTTTTATGTCACAGATGTGAACATAATCATCCTTAGAGGCTTGAGGCTTAGGCTTAGGCTTCTGTGTGAATTTGATTGAGGCTTTAGAAGGTGTTGATTTGATTCTTCTTTTCTGCTTCTTTGATGGTGGAGAAGAGGTTAGGAAGGTGGGCAATTTGATGGTGTCCCAATCAATTGGTTCCTCCTTGAGAATGATTGTTTCACCATGAATGTTCATGAAGGGGTCAGGCACAATGGGTTCAGGAATAGAGGGTAGTGGTTTGGATTTTGATTGGATTTCTTCAGTCTTATCTACCATCTTTCTCTTTACATTGGCCTTCTTTCTGTTCCCTTTTTGCCATTCTTCTCTTTCCTTACTTCTCTCTTCCATATCAGTATCAACCATGTCCCCCATAGCTTCATCTTCACTTTTGTCTTCAATTTCTTTCTGTTCTTCAACCTGACTTGACTTTAGCTGTTTTTCAAGCTTTGCTTGTGCTCTTTTGTCAGCCTTTAGCTGTTTGGCTTCTTCCTTCAACCTTCTGGTTTCTTCCCTCTTGGCTATTGAGAATTTGGGATGTCCTTGCATCACACATATGCTCTTTCCCTCTCTGAAGATAATAGCCATGTTCCTCCTTACAACCACATCCATGGTCTCTTTGAGCTTTGTGATACTTCTACCCAAAAGCTTGTCCTCATCAGCCTTTGGAAGAGGAAAATCCACTTCTTTCAGAGGATTCTTTATAGAGTCCTTAATGGATCTGTTGTTGGGCTTGAGAACCATAGGTTTCAGATCCTTGGAAGAAATCTCTCCAACCTTATTCCTCCCTACTGGCTTGAGCTCCATAATAATTGATTCCACTTTTGTGCTATGCTTCACAGATTGTGATTGAGAAGTTGTAGAACCAAAAATTTGTTGCATCTTTTCATCAATCTTCTTCCTTTGCTCTTTGACTTGCAATTCAGCTGCTGCTATCTGGATTAGATCAATTCCATCAAGCTTTCCTTTGATTTGAACAATTGGAGAAGTGGTGATGGCAGGAACTAGCACTTGAGAAATTTGAACTGTTGTTGATGGCTCTCCTTCCCCTTCCCCTTTATTCTCCCCCTTTTTGTTATCATCAAGGGTAGGGGTCAAGCCTTGTGCTTTTGCCAGCTGCATGAGTAGATTTGTTTGAGTTTGTTGATTTTGAAGAATAGTGACCATAGAGTCTTCAATGATTTGAACTCTAGTTTCCAATCTGGCCAGCCTCTTGTCAGCATCAGATTCTTTCCTCAGTCTCCCCAACAAATCTTGCATAGTACCATAAGGTATGACTGAATCCAACTTCTCAGCATTGTAGGATTTCAAATCAGCAATGTCCTGTTTGAGCTCATCCACACTTAGATTCTGTTTGAAATGCTGCAACTGCAAGAGATGCAGAGATTCCAGATGAGCTTGAAGTATTGCCTTCGTACCAGCATCTGTAGTCTCCTAAAGGGCCTTCTGAATTGTCATGACTTGTCTGACCAAAGTGACACCAAACTCTCCTAGTGTTGATGCTTTTGCCCATGCCCATTCAGGAAGATCTGGAACAGAACTTGGGCCTGCTACTCCCCCTAAGTTCATGCTCTCATCCAAAGAATCAGAGTCATCATCATTAGAATTTACTCCAAATTCTTCAGATGGATCACCAGCTTGAGAAGGCAGCCTGTTAACAGCAGCTTTGTCTCTGAGAAGAGATTCTGAAGTGTGTACAATGTTTAAAGTCTGTTCTGCCTCCACATTGTCCTGAGCATCCAATAATTGATAGGCTGAAACAGGATAAGTAAAAGTGTCAGCATCCAAGGAAATGTTATCAATTACAGCTTTGTAATGTTGCTGAAATTTTCTTTCCTTTTCTGCATCATCCACTTTCATTGACTCACTAGCAATGGTTGGATCCACCCTTATAGCTTCTGTACCTGCCTTTCTCTCATTTTCTCTATGTTCTTGCATCAGGGACTCCCCCTGGCTCACACACACCCTCACACCCTCACCCTCACCTTCTAAGGTGGCACTCCTCTCACTCACTTTTGCCATGCTGGAAGAAATAGCATGCATATGGTGACTCTCAACCTCTCATTTTGCCTGGGAGCAACCCAGCCTCTCACTCAAAAGATCACTCCCTTCCCTCAAACCTAAAAGTGATTGCACAGTAACCATGTCCTCTACAGTTGGAATTGTTTCTGTTATGTGTGTAGAGACCATCAATGGATAGGGAGTATCCGTTGAAGTGGAAACTGATGGTATCAACGGATAACTGCTGTTAAGCTTATCCGTTGAAGAACAACCACTTGTCAACGGATGAGAGATATTCGTTGAAGAAGGAAAAGATGTAGATATAGAAAGTGACATAATTGTTGAATCTGTGTGAATTAATTTTAAGTGAAGTGACACAGATTCTTCAACTACATCTGAAAGAATTGGCTGATGATCCAACAAATCATCTAAAAGATGATGATCATCAGGTTTTGAGTGGGGCTCTTCCCTGAGTTTTAATGAGGGAGAATCAGGAATTGATGTGAATATCATATCCACATCCAGAGAGGGTGATGGAGAGTTTGATGATTGGTGTGTTTCTATTATGAGAGAATGGGGCTGTGACTCCACATTTGCTAGAATCACATCAAGCTGAATTTGTGAAGGCACAGATACAGGTGGATGTATCTGTGCTGTGTGTGCCCCTTGTGTGGAAACTAGGGTCTTGGCCTTCTTCTTCCTTGAAAAGGCTTTAATTGGTGAATGTGTGGCTTCAGTGTCCCTCCCTCTTTTGTTCTGTGTCCCTGATTGGGGACTATTTTCAATAGTTACATCCTTTTGGGAGGATACAACTAGGGATGTGTTAGATTCCTTTTGAACCACCACAGTCTTTTGAGAGACTGTGGCTTGGCTGGCTTGGGTACCACTCACCTCTCCCACCTTATCCTGGGGGGTTTCTTGATGTTCTGATGTTCACCCCTCCCCTCACCACTCACACCCTGTTCACTCCCTTCAGGGTTTATGGTAGTTGTTACAACTGTTGTCTTTTGAGAAACAACAGAGGTAGTTTTCTTTGACTTGAGTTTTGAAACTTTAGTTTTGGTGGCTTTGGTAGGAACCTGTTTGGACAAAGACACAGATTCCATGGCCACACTAGAAGGCAAAGAAATAATGGGGTTGGAAATAGTAGGAGTTATAGAAGAGTTTACCTCACTTACCTGTGGTGCATTCATGATTGGCAAATATACCAATGGCACCTAGTGTTGAGGTTCATTCTCAAAAGGTCTGCAAGGACCCTTTTCTCTTGTGCCCAGCATTTGAGTTTATTATTCTCATTTGATATAACCAATCCTTCAGCAACATGGTTAGCCAATAACATAAAAAATCTAGTATAGTAGATGTTATGTGGTCTATTAGCTTTGTTACCTAATCTGGAACCTAATTCTAGCATGACACAGTTGCTAAAATTAAAGTACCTATCAGAAACTAGCATATAAAGCATATTAACAAGAGATGAAGTTATGGCATCAAAATTGGTAATCTTCCCAGAGAAAACCTTAATAAAGGCATCTCCAAGAAAACTCCATTCTTTCCTAAGGCCTTTCCTTCTAATGCTACCTAAACTAGCAGAATCAAAAGCATAGCCTATGGAATCTAACATAGCAGATACATCTTTATCAGTGTGTGGTGTCATGGCATTATTCTCAGGCAATTTAAAGCAAGACTGTATATCATCACAGTTAATGCAATAATCCTTACCTTTGAGAGAGAAAACAATAGTCATATCTGTGGAGTTGAACTCTGCAGTTGTCCAAATCTCCTCAATCACCTCACAGTAGATGGTTGGGGCTTCCAGCATTGCATAGCTCAGTTTGCAGTTTTTGATGAAGTCCATCATCTTGTGATAATCAGAATGGGCTTCATTATTTTCAACCAAGGCTACGAAATTATTCTTTTCATAAACAAATCCTATTTGAGACATAATTTTGACTACTGGTGCCATTGTTGTGAGTAGAGGTTGCAGAGAAAAACTTGAGAATTTTGGGAGAGAAGGAGAATGAAAATTGCAAGAAAGTGTAAAGTGAAAATAAGAGTTCAATGGGCTTTTATACTTTCTTGAATTAAAACATAAATAAAATGATACTTTTAAGTAAATTACAGCCGTTCAAGAATAAATAAAACTGTAGAAATTCTAAACTGCCTTTAAAACAAATATATACAACAGTGTATATCTGTATCAACGGTTAAGTAAAGAAATCAACGGCTATGACTTACTGAAAGTAACTGATGTGACACTTCAACGGATAAGGTAAATAGTTATCCGTTGATGATCAACACTATTTTATCTGTTGAGGGATAAAATTACCAGAAATGTATTTGTCTTTCAACAGATAATGAATATCCGTTGATAGAACAATTTTGACTTTCAACGGATAGGGAATATCCGTTGATAGGATAAATTTTACTAAAAGCCAACTTTGTTCTTGCAGCAAATTCATTTCAGGCTTCAAAGCAGATTATATAGAGGGCATAAATTTATGAATAATTAAGCATACCTAGCTCACTTACTAATCTTGTGAATGTTGATTCATCAAGTGGCTTGGTAAATATGTCTGCAATCTGCTTTTCACTTGGAACAAAATGAAGTTCCACTGTACCTTTCATCACATGTTCCCTAATGAAGTGGTACTTGATGTCAATGTGCTTGGTTCTTGAGTGCTGCACTGGATTTTCAGTAATGGCAATGGCACTTGTGTTGTCACAGAATATTGGAATTTTTTCAATAGTCAAACCATAGTCAAATAGTTGATTCCTCATCCATAGTATCTGTGCACAGCAACTACCAGCAGCAATGTACTCAGCTTCAGCTGTTGATGTAGAAACAGAATTTTGCTTCTTGCTGAACCATGACACAAGCTTGTTCCCTAGAAATTGACAGGTGCCAGTTGTGCTTTTCCTGTCTATTTTACAGCCTGCATAATCTGCATCTGACTAGCCAATTAGATCAAAACCAGACTCTCTAGGGTACCAAATTCCTAGATTTGGAGTCTCTTTGAGATATCTGAAGATTCTTTTAATAGCCACTAAGTGAGATTCTTTAGGGTCAGCTTGAAATCTAGCACAGAGACATGTAGAAAACATTATATCAGGTCTACTAGCAGTTAAATATAAAAGTGAGCCAACCATGCCTCTATAACTTGAAATATCCACAGACTTTTCAGCCTTGTTTAATTCAAGCTTGGTGGCAGTGGCCATGGGAGTTTTTGCAGATGAACAATCCATTAAGTCAAACTTCTTTAAAAGATCATAAATATATTTAGTTTGACTAATGAAAATTCCATCACTAACTTGTTTAACTTGTAAAGCAAGAAAATAAGTTAGCTCTCCCATCATGCTCATTTCATATTTACTTTGCATTAACTTAGCAAACTTTTTACAAAGCTTATCATCTGTAGATCCAAATATAATATCATCTACATAAATCTGAACAAGTATTTTAGAGCCATTAACATTTCTAAAGAAGAGAGTTTTGTCAACAGTACCTCTTGTGAAGTGATTATCTAGAAGGAATTTTGACAATGTCTCATACCAGGCTCTAGGTGCTTGTTTTAGTCCATAGAGTGCTTTCAACAGATAATACACATAGTCTGGAAAGTTTGGATCTTCAAATCCTGGAGGTTGGCTTACATAAACTTCTTCCTCCAATTCCCCATTTAGAAATGCACTCTTGACATCCATTTGATAGACTTTGAAATTGGCATGAGCTGCATAGGCTAGAAAGATTCTGATGGCTTCAAGTCTGGCAACTGGAGCAAATGTTTCATCAAAATCTATTCCTTCTTGTTGAGAATAGCCTTTAGCAACCAATCTGGCTTTATTCCTTATGACAATGCCATTTTCATCCATCTTGTTTCTGAATACCCATTTTGTGTCAATAGAACTCTTGTTCTTTGGTTTGGGTACCAGCTTCCATACTTTGTTCCTTTCAAATTGGTTTAGCTCCTCTTGCATTGCTAAAATCCAATCTGGATCCAATAGAGCTTCTTCCACTCTCTTAGGTTCCTCCTGTGATAGAAAGCTACTATACAAACATTCATCTTGAGTAGCCCTTCTAGTTTGCACTTTAGATGTAGCATCACCAATGATCAGTTCAAAAGGGTGATTCTTGGTCCATTTCCTTTGAGGTGGTAGATTAGCTCTAGATGAGGTTGCCTCAGTATTGTCATGATGTGAGATAGAATGTTGATTGGTTGAAACTCCCCCTGAGTTGCTGATCCTTTGAAAGGAATTGGGAGCTCTATCAACTGATGAAGTGAATTGATTATCCGTTGACAGACTGTGATCAACAGATGCTTCATTATGAACTTCAACGGATGATGCACTTTGTCTTTCAACGGATGCTGCATTGCTTCTTTCAACGGAAGCTGAATTATGACTTTCAACGGATGCAGCATTCTGTGCATTATCCAAAGGCAGATTCTGAATTCTTCTTGAGATGCCTTCTTCATCAATAGCATCTTCACTATCATCACAATATATCTCAATGTTGTCAAATCTGAGTCCTTCATGATGTCCCTCATCTGTTAGTCCATCAATCTTTTTATCATCAAACACAACATGCACAGATTCCATGACAATGTTGGTTCTTAGATTGTAGACCCTATAAGATTTTCCAGCAGAATAACCAACAAATATTCCTTCATCAACCTTTGCATCAAACTTCCCTTTGTGATCAGATTGATTCCTTAAGATGTAACATTTACAACCAAAGACATGCAGAAAGTTTAAAGTTGGTTTTCTTCTCTTGAATAATTGATAGGGAGTCATGCCTTTTGCTTGATTGATTAGAGAAATATTCTGAGTGTAACATGCACAGTTAACAGCCTCAGCCCAAAAGTAAGTTGGGAGTTTTGACTCTTCAAGCATTATCCTTGCAGCCTCAATTAGTGATCTGTTTTTCCTTTCCACCACACCATTTTGTTGTGGGGTCCTTGGAGCTGAGAACTCATGCATTATCCCATTTTCTTCACTAAACAACTTCATGGTTGAATTCTTGAACTCAGTTCCATTGTCACTCCTAATATTCCTTACTTTGAAATCAGGATGATTGTTGACTTGCTTGATATGATTGATAATGATTTCACTAGCTTCATCCTTTGATCCAAGAAAATAGACCCATGAAAACTTAGAGAAATCATCAACAATCACTAGGCAATATCTTTTCCTTGAAATTGACAATACATTGACTGGTCCAAAAAGATCCATGTGTAGCAGTTGTAATGGTTCATCAATTGCAGATTCAAGCTTCTTACTGAATGATACTTTCTTTTGCTTTCCTTTCTGACAAGCATCACACAGTCCATCCCTTGTGAATTCCGCTAGAGGCATTCCTCTAACTAAGTCCTTTTTGACTAGATCATTCATCGTCTTGAAATTCAAATGGGACAGCTTCTTATGCCATAGCCAACTTTCAACTGCACTTGCTTTGCTGAAAAGACAAGTAATGGTTTCTGCATCTATAGAGTTGAAGTCAGCTAGGTACACATTTCCTTTTCTAACTCCAGTTAGAACCACTTTATTGTCCTTCTTACTTGTGACAATACAGGCTTCAGAATTGAAGGAAACAGTATTCCCTCTGTCACATAGTTGACTGATGCTCAATAAGTTGTGTTTGAGACCATCAACCAATGCAACTTCATCAATAATGACATTTTCTTTTGAAATCAAGCCATATCCCATAGTGAATCCTTTGCTGTCATCTCCAAAGGTTATGCTAGGGCCAGCTCTCTCCTTAAACTCTGTGAGCAGGGTGAAATCTCCTGTCATGTGTCTTGAACAGCCACTGTCCAAGTACCATAGATTCCTTCTTTTTCCCTGCACACAACAAAATCAATCAAGTTGATTTTGGTACCCAAGTTTCCTTGGGTCCAGCCTTGTTAGTCTTTTTCCTAGACTTCATTCCTCTTGCATCTTTTGACTTAGGTAACTTTGGGTCTACCTTGATCTCAGATGTGGTTGGTTGAAGTGTAGGGTTAGTCACAGAATCATTTAACACATTTGATTGAATTTGATAAGGCATAAATTGTGCAAACATGTTATTCCACATAGGCATATAGTATGGCATTTGAGGCATACCAAATGCAGTAAAATAAGGATTATTAATATATGGCATGTTTGCAAAATGTGCATGGGGATTCTGATGAGACATAACAGGCATGACATGCAGAGGTGACATAGACATGTTAAGCATGGAGGGATTTGAAGGCATGGGAGCATTTTTAACAGATTTACAATTATCAGATAAGTGATTAACACTTTTACAATGCACACAACTTTTTCTAGGAGCATACCTATCAGGTGTGTAATTGTTATGTTTATTAATCCCTACCTTCCCATTTCTTTTAGATTTTCTTTTAATTTCCTTCTTATCCTCAACCAACTTAAGCCTATTTTTCAGCTGATCCAAAATCATGTGTCCTATATTCACCTTAATGGCATCTTTGGATGTGCTAGCTCCTTCTTTGACAAAGTTCTTGAGAGTAGCATCATTCTTCTTATTAAGGTTTTTATTTTTAAAATTACTTGCCTGTTTTAATTGATGAGCCTTCAACGGATGCTCCTTTTCTTCCTTCAACGGATAACTTTCATCATCTGTTGATTCCACATCCGTTGACAATCCATCAATTAATTTTAACTCCTTTTTGTTTTTCTTCCAGGCATCCTCACAGAATGATTCAATTCCCTGAACCTTGGCAATTTGAACACTAACATCCCTAAATGTTTTTCAGGCCTTGATTACCTCTTGCTCACTTTCTAACTGTTTAGAAAGAATTTCTACTTTCTTAACAGCTTCTTCTAGTTCACTCTCAACAGTCAAGCATTTAAGTTTAATCTTTTCAAGCTCAATTACCTGATTCTCTAACACAGCATTCCTATCACTTAAAAACACATTATTCTCTTTGATCCTAGTGTTTTCTTTAGCTAGTGATTTAAGGGAAACACGCAAATGATATAATTCATTGGACATATCATTTATGGCTTCATTACATTCATGTTTAGAAAGCTGAGAGAGATCAGTAGTAATTACCTGGTTGCTTGATGAACTAGTTTCATTTTCATCAGAATTAGCCATCAGGGCTAGGTTGACATATTCCACATCATCATCTTCATTGACCCCATCTGCTGCCCAATCATCTTGAGTGAGAAAAGCTCTTTCCTTTTGTTTGAGCAAATCAAAATACTTCTTTTTGTAATCAACTTGCTCAAATTTCTTTTTATCAGAGGTTGGCTTCCTACACTCACTTGCAAAGTGTCCACTCATGCCACAATTATAACATTTGAACTTGGATTTATCCACCATGTTTTTGTTTGGCTTAGTGAATTTTGTATTTTTCCTGAACTTCATCTTTGCAAACCTCCTGGACAGAAAAGCCAGATGTTCATCAATATCATCAGAGTCATCCTGACTGGAATTGTCTTCATCCTCAGCTACTTGCTCTTTACCCTTGCTTGATTCTGATTTGCTTGTGCCAATTTTGAGACTTGGCATTGTCTTTTCTTCATTCCTGGCTTCAACCTTCTCACTGTCAGCTACAAGTGCAACTGATCCTCCTTTTCTCTTTCCCTTTTCCAATAGCTCATCTTGCTCCATCTCAAGTTCATAAGTCTTTAAAATTCCATATAATCTTTCAAGTGTGAAGCCCTTATAATCTTGAGAATTTCTTAGAGAAACAGTCATAGGCTTCCATTCCTTTGATAGAGACCTTAGAAATTTTAAATTGGAGTCCTTGACTTGGTACAGTCTCCCATACAGCTTCAATCCATTCAACAGTTTCTGAAATCTGTTGAAGCTATCATTAAATGATTCTCCTTCTTCAAAGTGAAAATATTCATACTGTATAATGAGAAGCTGCATTTTGTTTTCTCTAACTTGCTCAGTGCCTTCACAGATAAGCTGCACAGTATCCCAAATTTCCTTAGCAGTTTGGCTGTTGATGACATTGTCAAACATATCTTGATCCAGGCCATTAAACAGAATGTTCATGGCTTTCTTGTCCTTGTGGACCTCTTCAATATCTTCAACAGTCCATTCTACCTTTGGCTTGGGAATAGACTGTCCAACAGCAACTGTTGCAGTAGCAGTTATGGCCACCTTGTGTGGGATGTGAGGACCATTTTCAATGCAGTTGATGTAGCTTTCATCTTGAGAGAGAAGACGTAAATGCATCTTCACCTTCCAGTGATGATAGTTATCTCTTTCCAGGATTATGATCTTTATACCAATATCCTTCTTACTCATGATGTTAGCAGAATAGATCTTTAAACTCTTTGTATGTTAAGAGCTGGCTCTGATACCAATTATTATTCCCAGTGGACTAACAATGAGATTTACAGAAGGGGGGTTGAATGTAAATCTCAAAACTTTTTCAAGTTTTGAGCAGTTTCTAAAGCTAAGTGTTTTTGAGACAAGTGTGTGAATTGCTTGAAGCTAATACAGACAAATATATATTCAAACACAAATGTAAAGAACACAAAGAACTTAAAAACTTTTCTGGTGGATTTGTTGTTCCACCAGAGATGTGTTATTTCAGAAAATCTGTGATTCAAAGAATTAAATCACAGCTGCTTCCTAGTACAAACTAGATGATTTTCTCTCTGGATATTTCTAAATAGCTCAGGAAAATTCATTTCTAATTACTAGCTACTACTTGGTTTATATATCACCAAGTTTACAAGTGAAGACAAAACTGTAAAATACAATTAAAAAGATTCTTCACATGTTTCTTCTTCATTTCTCTATCCAATGCAATCTAGGATAATCTGTGAATCTTTGAATACTTCCTTGTTTGCATCAGAATGGAAATGCTGCATTTTCTTGATTCCTCCTAGAGGCTTCCACATTCCAGTTTGTCTCTGTCAACCCATGTGCCTCTGTCAGCTTGTGAATTGTCACTATCAACTGTTAATGAACTAAGCATCCGTTGAAGCTTTCATCCGTTGATGCCTTATCCGTTGAGGCTTAATCCGTTGAAGTTTTATCCGTTGATGCATTATCAGTTGATGTCTTTATCCGTTGAAGCACTTATTCGTTGATGGATATTATCCGTTGAAGCATTAGAGACATCCGTTGAAGCTTTGTTTCTTATCCGTTGAAGGTCTTCAATATCCATTGATACTTCTTCACTTATACAAAATTACAAGGCATGAATATTTACAATTAGCCCTCCTATTTGCATATCCACTAGTAGTCAACTTGACTGATAATTTCCTATAACATCTAAGAATTACAACTTGAATCCAGAGAATCAAATATGCTACAATACTAAACTTATTGCTAAGTAAAGCTACTCCTTCAACGGGTAGCCAAGATGGTCTTATCAGTTGAGGCTACAAACACTAGATTTCTACTTAAGTGTTTTGTTTAACTTATCATCAAACTAATACACATATTCCTAACAGATACATATACTTTTATTTGGTTTTTTAAATCATGGCTGACATGTATGTCTGGGCGTCCTCCAAAAGAAATAATCACAGATCAAGACAAAGCAATGAAAAATGCAATCAAAGAGGTATTTCCAGAAATTCGGCTTAGATGGTGTTTATGGAATATAATGAAAAATCTACCATAAAAGTTGAAAGGTTATAAGGAGTATGACTCAATAAAGGGTGTCATGAAAAATGCAGTGTACAATTCTTTAAGTAGGGAAGAATTTGAAGAAAATTGGAATAAAATGATTAAAAAGTTTGATCTCCAAAGTAATGAATGGTTAAAGGGGTTATATGATGAGAAAGGTCGTTGGGTGACAATTTATGTGAAATATGTGTTTTGGGTTGGTATGTCAACTACATAGCGCAGTGAAAGTATGAATTCATTTTTTATGGTTATGTCAACTCAAAATCAACATTGAAGCAGTTTATAGAACAATATGATAATACACTTGCAAGTAAGGTGGCAAAGGAAAATCAAGAAGATTTCAATTCTTATAACTCGACTTATCCGTGTATCACTGATTATAAAATGGAGAAACAAGTCCAATGT
The DNA here is from genome assembly GCF_009905375.1 of Apium graveolens. Taxonomy (NCBI): domain Eukaryota; kingdom Viridiplantae; phylum Streptophyta; class Magnoliopsida; order Apiales; family Apiaceae; genus Apium; species Apium graveolens. The sequence goes on along the minus strand of NC_133653.1, from coordinate 102,411,484 downwards.
GTCTATACAAATTTAAAGTTCAAAGAATTTCAACAAGAACTCAAGGGAAAATTTATTGTGAAGTCTCTCACGTCCAAGATGATGACTCTGGATACAAAGTTGTTGAAGATTGCTTGTTTGGAGAAAAGAGAAGACATTTATCTTTTAAGATAACCTTTAATGAAAATGATCAAGAAGTAATGTATAACCGCAAGTTGTATGAGTTTAGAGGTATACTATGTAGACACGTAATTTTAGTGCTCATTCACAAAAAGGTCTATAACATTCATGCTAAACAAAAAGATAATTGATCTTGTCATTGAGCAACCAAAGATAATTGATCCTGTGATTGTAAGAGGCAAAGGACGTCCACCAAATAAGAGAAAGATGTCTATAGTTGAAAAAATTGCTACACAAAAGAAAGGAAAGAAAAATAAAAAAAGATGAGAAAATGGTATGTTTTTATATTTCATTTTAAGCATACATTTGAAGTATTTTACACCTTGTACATAAGTGTGTTTAATTATATATTTTTAATCTATCATAGGATTCTGATGTTGTTATGACCCAATATGGAAAATTTTTCTTTACATGTATTTTTTTTGTTATTAGTCTTTAATATTATTGATAGCTAATTGTCTTTATATTTTGATTATGTAGAAATATACAAATATTGAGAATAATTCTAGTCAAATTCAGTTGTCAAGTGATTATTATTTAGCACTGATTATTATTTAGCACTCCTATACCCATAGTACAATTTTATCCTGGTGCATTTGGTATACAGGTGTAATATAACAACTTGATTTTAACTTTTGTTAATTTTAAAATTCTATTGATATGTATAATTATATTAATATAGTTATTTTTAATGTGCCAGGTGAAATTACACCTAGAGGGGGGGGGTGAATAGGTGATTATGGCTAACTAGGATTACTTTTAAATTTTACCCGATAATAGCTTAATGAGATTTTACCAACTGAACTATAATCTGACAATGATAGTAAGCTGAGATGACTAAATGCAATGCAGAAAATAATGTGCAGAAAAGTAAATAGAACACACAAGAATTTTAGCCAGGTTCGACCCTTAAGCCCCTATGGTCTACGTCCTGGTCCCTTACCAACTTGGTAAAAGAATATATTATTGATCAATGAAGGTTACAACTACAAGATACAACAATATATCTCCCTTTATCCCAGCTGCTGATAATGGCTTGCTGAAACCCTGTTTAAGAACCTGCTCTCTAAGTACTATACTACCCCGTAGTACAAACTCCTTTAGCAAGTACCACTAAACCCTTGTTTCCCTAGCCAACTTATCCAGCAACTAATCAATATAATTTGAACAATACAAATCAGTGATAAAGTTTACAACTCAAACTATAGACTCTCTTTAATAAAATACGTGTATATAATTAGGAGCTCGAGAGTATTTTGAAATCAATAAAGATCAGGAGTTGTATGTGTTCTTGCTTGCAAAGTTGTTAGTCATAAAACTGCAAGAAACTACATATATAACCCACATTAACGTTTGAAACATTCTCAACAAATTACAACGGCTAGAATCCAATTCTACCATTTAAGATCGTTGGATGGTTTCCAACGTTCATGTGTACGTTAGATAGAAGAGAAAGAAGGAAGAACAACGTTCAAAAAACATCTCTTCTATTTTGTAGAGTATAAAATGTTTTAATCAGTAGATAGAAGATAGAGTTTGAAAGAGAAACAAACTCTTATTCTTTAGGAAATCAATTTGAATAAGTAAAAATGTTTTATAATTGAGCTCTCTATATATCATGCACGTTTATTATATTAGAGAAGTCCTTACAACTGATATATATGAAGATCCTATAAAATCTCCATTAAATTCGACTTCCTTGTGGAATCTGGACTGTGCATCTTGGCTTGCTGTTATCCTGACACTGTTGATCATAGCTTGCTGAAATAGATTACTGTCTTATGACAGCTTGTTGTCATGATACTTAAACAGCCATGGAATTAAGCTGTTATATCCTGCAAACATTCTCAAATAACAACATGATGGCTTGCTGTGTTGTGATCATCAAAACTAAGGAGTTACAATCTCCCATTTTTTGATGATTACACACATTTAGGAGAATTATAAAAACTCCCCCTATATCTATGCATATCTCAAAATATAAAATAAAACTAAAGATATTACAATTAGCATAATAAGTTCTAAATGCAAAAAAAAATTAACAGATTTCAAATATTAGTAGCATCAGCATAACCAAGTCTTAAACCAAAACATCCATCAACAAGTTTTAACCAAACCACATAAACAGATAAACATAAAATCAAGTACCAGATGCAACAAGTCTAAAAAGAACAGAAACTAAGTACTTAAAAGAAATTAAATTCTCCTAAGTTCTCCCCCTTATATCATCATAATCAGATTAGTCTTCCTGAGCAGAATTGACAGTTGCATCCTCTTTTGGTGAAAGAAACTCATTTTGTTTCTCCTGTTGTTCCAAATCTTCAGCCGCATCCACAAGATCATCCAAGCTAGTGTCTAAATCTGCATTTGACTGAGAAGCTGAAGGTTTTTTAGCAGACATGAAGTTCAGCAAAATATCCTTTAAGCCCTTAACCTCTGTTTTGAGCTGGTTGATTTGCTCAGTAGTGGCAGAAACATGACCAAACAACAAGGTATTATCATCTTGAATACCTTTTAGCAGCCGCATCATCTCAGCAGTTGGAGTAAAGGTTGAAGGCTCAGCTACAGCAAGAGACTCAGGAACAATGGTAGGCAAAATCATAACTAACTCTCCATTGTCAATTTGTAAATTAGACTGAGCTAACACTTTAGCATCCAAAAATTCCTTAACACTCACCTTAACAGCACTCTTAAGTTCAATCTTAAAGAATTTAAATACCTTGGTAAGCATTAAACCATAAGGAAGTCCAATCTTTTTCTGATTAACAACAGCATTCATATTCTTTAGAACCAGATTTGACAAATCAAAAGCCCTACCAGCTAGAAGCATAGAAACCAGAGTAAAATCTTGACAACTAAAGGTTGATTTATTCCCACCCCTAGGACAAACATTAGCCCTACAGATTTTAAACAACAAATGTGCCATATGAGTTACTTGAGTAGTGGAAGGGGGCTGAGGGTTTTTTTCAACAGTAGCATCAGATCCTAATAGAAACTTGAATTGATCCATCACAGAAAAATCAGGGAATGACACATGTCCTTTTCCAGTAAAAATATCAATCTCAGAGGGATTCTCAAACTTGATGATAGAACTTAAAATGGGAGGGTTAATCCTAATTTTCTTGTGATGCACAGTGGTAATACAGTTCCCATACTTATCTTCAATCAAATTAGCATAGAATTCACGAATTAAATCAGGATAGTAGACCTTAGGCATTTCGACGATAAAAGAATCCATACCCAAATTCTGAAACAAAAGTAAAGCACCGGAGTTTTGAAAAATCTTACCAATAATCGGGATTCCAGGGATAATAGGACGAACATCCAAAGCATTTTCAGTGATTCGTTGTTGAAGATCAGGAGAATGAAACGCCAAAGATTGTTTAAGTTTCTTCGAATCAGGGGTGTGAAAGACTTCTTCATCGCTCTCGTGACCCAAATCAACCACTATAGTATCCATCTTGGAGGAAGTACACTTGCCCAAAGTACTGGAGTTTCGAGTAGCACGAACCATGTTGAAGAATTGAGACGGTAATTATGATTGATCGGAGCGGCGATAGATAGAGAAAGCTGAGACGCGGTGTGAAATAAAACCCTAACCCGTGCTATTTTAATGATATTTAGGGGAGAGTTTAGGATACAAATTAAAAATGAATTATAAATATCCTAAAATCTAACACTTATCATTAAACAGTTTAAATCTATCTAAAACACCACAATTAGCACTTTTATCATTTAACAATTAAATCAGCAAATTATGCAAATATTTAAACATAATTAAATAGATAATGACATATCAGAATTAAAAAAATTAAACACAAAAATGTCATTTAAATAATCCATCATAGTAAGCTAACATGAAAAATGATAGTAAGCCAATATTACCAAATTTCCAATGATAACTTGCCATTATACACTGCACATGCCAAGTTCCCTTCGAATGGTAGAAAATCTTGCTTCGCCAAGGGGTTTTGTAAAAATATCTTCCAATTGATATTCAATAGGCACAAAAACCAATTCAATCTTACCTTTGGCAACATTATCTCTCAAGAAATGATGACGAACATCAATATGCTTTGTTCTTGAGTGATTAACCGGATTCTTTGATATGTTGATGGTGCTAGTGTTGTCACAATAGATTGGAACTTTGCCACACTTGATTCCAAAATCTCGTAGAGTCTGAATCATCCACAAAATTTGAGAGCAACAACTATCAGCTGCCAAATACTCACCTTCTGCTGTGGATAATGCAACTGAAGTTTGTTTCTTACTTTGCCAAGATACGAGACTTTGTCCTAAGTATGTACAAACACCACTTGTGCTCTTTCTACCATTTTGACAACCTGCATAGTCAGCATCACTATACCCCACAAGATCAATTGTGCTTGTAATAGGATAAAATAAACCAATATTAATAGTCCCACTTAAATATCGAAATATTCTTTTAACTGCATTTAAATGTGATTCCTTAGGTTTAGCTTGAAAATGAGCACATACACAAACACTATACATAATATCTGGCCGAGAAGCAGTAAGATATAAAAGACTACCAATCATACCTCTATACTTTTTGATATCAACATCTTTACCTTTTTCATCCGATGTCAGCTTGTTGTTTTGATTCATTGGAGTATATTTAGGCTTGACATTGTCAAAACCAAATCTGGTCAACAAATTCTTGACATATTTTGATTGATGCACATAAATTCCATCTTTAGATTGTTTAATTTGGAGCCCCAAGAAATAATTGAGCTCACCCATCATGCTCATGTCAAATTCACTGCTCATACACTTAGAAAACCACTTACACATAGAATCATTAGTGGATCCAAAGATTATATCATCTACATATATCTGGACAATCAAAATATCATCACCATTTTGCCTAGTAAATAAAGTAGGATCAATTTTACCTCGGATGAAGCCATTTTTGATCAAAAATTTACTAAGCCTCTTGTACCAAGCCCTTGGTGCTTGCTTTAATCCATATAATGCCTTCTTGAGCTTGTAAACATAGTCCTGATGTTGTTCATGTTCAAAACCAGGAGGTTGCTTGACATAAACTTCCTCTTCCAGAAATCCATTAAGAAAAGCACTTTTAACGTCCATTTGATGTAGCTTGATCTTCTTGTAGCATGCATAAGCAAGAAGCATCCTAATTGATTCCAATCTAGCTACTGGAGCATAAGTTTGATCAAAGTCAATGCCTTCTTGTTGGTTATACCCTTGTGCCACGAGCCTTGCTTTATTTCGAGTAACAGTACCAAATGCATCCACTTTATTCTTGAAGATCCATTTTGTACCAATGATTGAAGCATCCTTTGGTGGCTTGACCAGTTCCCAAACATCACATCGTTTGAATTGATTGAGTTCTTCTTGCATAGCCGTGATCCAATTTTCATCTTCAAGTGCTTCTTTGACATTCTTGGGTTCCTCTTGAGCTAGAAATGCAGCATAAGCACAAAAATTTGCAGTGCCTTTTCTTGTCTTGAGACCATCAGAAATATCACCAATAACTTGTTCTGGAGGGTGATTCTTCACTGTCCGTGTAGCTTTTGGCAATGCATGCTTTGTAATATCTTCATGTGAAGTCTTCCTTATCTTAGATGGAGGAGCTAAGTCTTCACCATCATAGATTGGCATTTTATTCTTTGCTATATTTCCTCTAGGACCATCAAGAGTCATCTTTGCCATTTTTACAATTGTATCATCAACTGGAGTAGAATGTTCTGCTTGCTGATTTCCTGAGGCAGTTTCAATTTTAGCTTGCTGTTTTCCAGAATCAGTCTCTGTTTCAGCTTGCTGTTTTGGAGTAGCCTTCTCTGTTTCAGCTTGCTGTTGTCCAGCTTCGCCTGCATCATATTCCTCGTCTCTTGGAAGATCATTGTTCGGTTCTTGAAAAGTAACATCTATAGATTCCTCAACAATATGCTTAGACAAATTATAAACTCTATAGGTTTTACTATTCATAGAATAACCAAGAAAAATAGCTTCATAAGATTTAGCATCGAATTTACCATCATTATCAATTGTCTTGAGCACAAAACACTTTGAGCCAAAGATTCTGAAGTAACTGATGTTGGGCTTCTTTTTCTTGAGCAATTCATATGGAGTCTTGTCCAAAATAGGTCTTATCAATACTCTATTCAGAACATAGCATGTTGTGTTGACTGCTTCTGCCCAAAAACTTCTAGGTAACTTGCTTTCTTGCAACAATGTTCGTGTTGTCTCTTGCAATGACCTATTCTTGCGTTCCACCACACCATTTTGTTGTGGAGTCCTTGGAGCCGAGAATTTATGTGATATTCCTCTTTCTTCACAATAAGTAATAAAGTCTTTTTGGAATTCACCACCTCGATCACTCCTTATACTTACAAGCTTTGTCTTGAGCTTATTCTCAAGTAATTTAATTAGTTTCTCAAACTCATTAAAAGCAGCATCTTTAGTTCTAAGAAACAATACCCATGTAAAACGAGAATAATCATCAACAATTACAAAACCATATTTCTTACCTCCTATACTTTTATAGGCTTCTGGACCAAATAAGTCTAAATGCAAAAGTTCTAAGGGTTTAGAAGTAGATACCATTTTCTTTGCTTTGTGAGTACTTCTAATTTGCTTGCCTAATTGGCATGCCGAACACACCTCAGTCTTGACATACTTGATTTTAGGTAAACCTCTGACTAGCTTCTTCTTTGAAAGCTTGTTAAGCAAGTCCATGTGAGCATGACCCAATCTTCTATGCCAAACATAAGGATCAGTGTCTATTACAGCAAGACAGCAAGCTGTTTTCTGCAACTTAAAGTCCAAAATATATATATTTCCTTCCCTTCTAGCAACTAGGGGGACTTTGTTAGTACCAATAGTAATAATACATTTATCAATACCAAAGTTAACAGTATTACCATCATCATATAACTGACTTATGCTAAGCAGATTATATTTAAGGCCTTTAATATATTGAACTTTATCAATTGAAATGTGTTTATTACCTATTTTACCTTTTCCAAGGATTTAAAGAGTTTTGCTATCGCCAATAGTCACTCTTCCACCCTTCTTCATCTGAAGACTCAGGAATTGTGCTTTGTCTCCACTCATATGTCTAGTACATCCGATATCCAAGATCCATTGAGTTGATTTGACTCGAGCGGCAAGACACATCTACAAAACAATTAAAACAACTCAACCTTTTGGTACCCAAAGTTTGTTGGGTCCAGCATGGTTAGCAGATAGAACATATAAAACATGTAAATCAGATTTCTTTATCCATTTTTGGATAAATCTAGGTGATTTAACTCTGTCAGCCTGATGATAGTAAGCTGTCTTATGTTTGTTTCCTCCATGATAAGCTTTCTGACCATTTTGAGCTCTGCAATATTTTTCCATATGTCCCTTCTTTCCACATCTGTTGCATATTTTCCAAGGCATAGCATAATCATAGGGTATGCCATGTTTTCCTTCATATCTTAGAGCCTTGTCCTTCTTGTTTGCATTCATTCCAATTCCTTCTCTGACCAATGAAATATTTGTGTTGTTCATCATTGATTTGAGACTTTCTTCTCCTTGAAAAAACGATCACATGCCCCTTTTCAGATCCTCAACTTCCTTTGTGAGCAGATCAATCTTTTCAGCTTGTTGATTTATGATTTCAGCTTGCTGAAATGGTTCTTTTGCTTCATTTGAAGGTGTTGCATCTATTGATTCTATGAGTTTGAACATCTCTAAATATTCATCCCTTGCTTCAATCTCCTTCTTTAACTCTGTGTTCTCCATTAATTGAGTCTTGTTTCTTTTGAGGAGAATTTTGTTGAAGTTTTCCACATGATTGATTTTAGCTTGAAGATCCTTGATTTCAGCCTCTTTGCCAGCTTGTGTAGGCACCTTCTTGTCAATCCAAGTATCCACCTTGCTCATCAAATCTTGAACCATAGTCTTGAGATAATTATTCATCTCTTTTAGCTTGCTATTTTCAGCTTTAAGAGAATAATATTCTCCCATCGATACATTATCACATTCCTGCATGGTTAGTGGTTCCAAAATAATATTTTCAGAAGATAAATTATATTTACAAGAGTTTACCTTACTTTGATCTTCTTCTGAATCACTTTCTAGGTAGCCACTTTCTGAATTTCCTCGAACAGAATCATCATCAAGTCCAACTAGGGCAAGATTGACCATGTCTCCATGTGAGTCGTCGCTGGAAACTGAGTCATCATCACTCCAAGTCATTAGAGCTTTAGCTTTCTTCTTATCCTTGAAGACAGTTTGCTGTTTTGACTTCAATTTGTAGCAGTCCCGCTTATAGTGGCCTGGCTTTCCACATTCAAAGCATGTCTGATCTTTAGAATTTTTGTTGGGCTTCTTGTTATTGGAAAATCTGCCTTTATCTCTTTTCAGCCTATTCTTCTTCTCGATCATCTTTCTGATCTTCCTGGATATTAAAGCTAATTCTTTGTCTGACTCATCTTCAGATTCCAGTAAGCTGTTATCAGTATGAAGAGCTAATTGCTTCATTTGAGCAAATGGAGCTTGCATAGAACTTGATTGGCTTTCCTTGATTTTGCTTTCAAATTGTTCCAATTCTGCAAAAACAGCCAATTGATTCATAGTATCTATAGTTGGAGAGGATTCTAGAGGTAAACCTTTGGTTCATAGATAAATGGCACAACACTAAGTATCTTCATGTTGATTTCCTCCTGTGGGATATATTTGCCAAGCTGCTTTAAGGCATTCAGATTTATCTGGAATCTTGCTTGACTTTCTCGAATAGTTTCTCCACCTTGAAGCTTGAAATTTCCAAACTCATTCATTAGTTTGCTCAATTTCACCTTCCTTAAGCTCTTGGATCCTTCGTGATACAATTCCAGAGTATCCCATATCTCTTTAGCTGATTTGCATGAAGAGACTTTATCACATTCACTAGGACATAACCCATTCATGAGAGAATTCCGAGCCTTTCCATTGAAGCTGTATTCCTAGTCTCCTGCTCAGCTACAGCAGGAGACTCAGGAACAATGGTAGGCAAAATTATAACTAACTCTCCATTGTCAATTTGTAAATTAGACTGAGCTAAAACTTTAGCATCCAAAACTTCCTTAACACTCACCTTAACAACACTCTTAAGTTCAATCTTAAAAAATTCAAATACCTTGGAAAGCATTAAACCATAAGGAAGTCCAATCTTTTTCTGATTAACAACAGCATTCATATTCTTTAGAACCAGATTTGACAAATCAAAAGCCCTGCCAGCTAAAAGCATAGAAACTAGAGTAACATCTTGACAACTAAAGGTTGAATTATTCCCACCCCTAGGACAAACATCAGCCCTACAGATTTTAAACAACAAATGTGCCATATGAGTTACTTGAGTAGTGGAAGGGGGCTGAGGGTTTTTTTCAACAGTAGCATCAGATCCTAATAGCAACTTGAATTGATCCATCACAGAAAAATCAGGGAATGACACATATCCTTTTCCAGTAAAAATATCAATCTCAGAGGGATTCTCAAACTTGATGATAGAACTTAAAATGGGAGGGTTAATCCTAATTTTCTTGTGATGCACAGTGGTAATACAGTTCCCATACTTATCTTCAATCAAATTAGCATAGAATTCACGAATTAAATCGGGATAGTAGACCTTAGGCATTTCGACGATAAAAGAATCCATACCCAAATTCTGAAACAAAAGTAAGGCACCGGAGTTTTGAAAAAGCTTACCAATAATCGGGATTCCATGGATAATAGGACGAACATCCAAAGCATTTTCAGTGATTCGTTGTTGAAGATCCGGAGAATCAAACGCCAAAGATTGTTTAAGTTTCTTCGAATCAGGGGTGTGATAGACTTCTTCATCGCTCTCGTGACCCAAATCAACCACTGTAGTATCCATCTTGGAGGAAGTATGCTTGCCCAAAGTACTGGAGTTTCGAGTAGCACAAACCATGTTGAAGAATTGAGACGGTGATTATGATTGATCAGAGCGGCGGTAGATAGAGAAAGCTGAGACGCGGTGTGAAATAAAACCCTAACCCGTGCTATTTTAATGATATTTAGGGGAGAGTTTAGGATAAAAATTAAAAATGAATTATAAATATCCTAAAATCTAACACTTATCATTAAACAGTTTAAATCTATCTAAAACACCACAATTAGCACTTTTATCATTTAACAATTAAATCAGCAAATCATGCAAATATTTAAACATAATTAAACAGATAATGACATATCAGAATTAAAAAAAATTAAACACAAAAATGTCATTTAAATAATCCATCATAGTAAGCTAACATGAAAAATGATAGTAAGCCAATATTACCAAATTTCCAATGATAGCTTGCCATTATACACTGCACATGCCAAGTTCCCTTCGAATGGTAGAAAATCTTGCTGTGCCAAGGGGTTTTGTAAAAATATCTTCCAATTGATATTCAATAGGCACAAAAACCAATTCAATCTTACCTTTGGCAACATTATCTCTCAAGAAATGATGACGAACATCAATATGCTTTGTTCTTGAGTGATTAACCGGATTCTTTGATATGTTGATGGTGCTAGTGTTGTCACAATAGATTGGAACTTTGCCACACTTGATTCCAAAATCTCGTAGAGTCTGAATCATCCACAAAATTTGAGAGCAACAACTATCAGCTGCCAAATACTCACCTTCTGCTGTGGATAATGCAACTGAAGTTTGTTTCTTACTTTGCCAAGATACGAGACTTTGTCCTAAGTATGTACAAACACCACTTGTGCTCTTTCTACCAATTTGACAACCTGCATAGTCAGCATCACTATACCCCACAAGATCAAATGTGCTTGTAATAGGATAAAATAAACCAATATTAATAGTCCCACTTAAATATTGAAATATTCTTTTAACTGCATTTAAATGTGATTCCTTAGGTTTAGCTTGAAAACGAGCACATACACAAACACTATACATAATATCTGGCCGAGAAGCAGTAAGATATAAAAGACTACCAATCATACCTCTATACTTTTTGATATCAACATCTTTACCTTTTTTATCCGATGTCAGCTTGTTGTTTTGATTTATTGGAGTATATTTAGGCTTGACATTGTCAAAACCAAATCTGGTCAACAAATTCTTGACATATTTTGATTGATGCACATAAATTCCATCTTTAGATTGTTTAATTTGGAGCCCCAAGAAATAATTGAGCTCACCCATCATGCTCATGTCAAATTCACTGCTCATACACTTAGAAAACCACTTACACATAGAATCATTAGTGGATCCAAAGATTATATCATCTACATATATCTGGATAATCAAAATATCATCACCATTTTGCCTAGTAAATAAAGTAGGATCAATTTTACCTCGAATGAAGCCATTTTTGATCAAAAATTTACTAAGCCTCTTGTACCAAGCCCTTGGTGCTGGCTTTAATCCATATATTGCCTTCTTGAGCTTGTAAACATAGTCCGGATGTTGTTCATGTTCAAAACCAAGAGGTTTCTTGACATAAACTTCCTCTTCCAGAAATCCATTAAGAAAAGCACTTTTAACGTCCATTTTATGTAGCTTGATCTTCTTGTAGCATGCATAAGCAAGAAGCATCCTAATTGATTCCAATCTAGCTACTGGAGCATAAGTTTGATCAAAGTCAATGCCTTCTTGTTGGTTATACCCTTGTGCCACGAGCCTTGCTTTATTTCGAATAATAGTTGTTGGATTTTTAACGCAGCGGGGGCATGGCAAAACACTTTTACACATATAAAATCCAAATAAAAGCATATAAATCGTGAATAAAAATTCGAGGGATCGAATCTAACCTTTAAAATAATTCGGAGACTACGATCAGAGATTCTTAGCAGTTGCTCCTCAAGTGTGAAGCACTCCACCGGTATCCACCAAGAAAACGATGTTAAGGAGGAGGAAGGAGGTGGAGAGAATTGGGTTTTCCAAACTTTTTGGGTTTTCGGGTTCCAATGGGGTTAGAATAAAAATAGGGTCTATAATAGTGTATTTATAGGCAAAATTTTCAGCTGAAATTTTCCCATAAATAATATTATTATTATCCCATTTATTATTCTCATTAATAATTAAAACACCTTTTAATCATTAATCCTTTTTCTAAACACTTTAGAAATAATTCTTTCTCTTGATTTAATTTCCAAAAATTAAATCCTTTAATTAATAATATTAAGAACTTTTCTTAATTAATTTATAATCAATTAAATCTCATTTAATCAATTATTAAATTTGCCAATTAATTATTTATTTCATAAATAAATAATTATTTAGCCATTATTAATTAATTCCTCCACCATTAAATCATTCTCTTTTTATGGTGTGACCCTGTAGGTTCAATATTAAGCCGGTAGTAGAAATAAATAATAATAAAACTATTTTATCATTATTTATATAAATTCTCTAATTTATTAAATATAATTATTTAATTAATCACATTTATTCTACATCGTGAGGGATACTTCTCAGCATATCGCGACTATCCAGATAATATGAATTCACTGCTTAGAATACCAAGAACCTATTCAGTGAATTGTTACCGTACAATAAACTCCTTCTACCCTACAATGTCCCGATTAAATACAAGGCATGGATCTCGTGTTAAGCCTATCTAATTCAATCACTTGCTTACCATTTACTATGCTTAGTTCTATGCAAATTAGAAACTCCTTTCTAATTTCATTTACTCTGGCCAGTGATTCCTGTACTAGCATAAGTGGGTCAGCCTTGAACATTCGCTTCCTTCACTGGAAGGGATAGATCCTTTATTGATCATACACTATCTTCATGTACAAATTCCTATACCCAGAAGAGCCCTAATAATTGTCCCTGGAGACTAAGAACTAAACCAAAGCATAGTTCAGTGTACACAAGATGACTATGATGACCTCAAGTCTAAGGATACTTGTACAACTATCACTATGTGAACAACTGCTGACACGTGAGTGAACTCCATCAGTTGTTCAGCTGTGCGAGTCATGTTCAGTGAACTTATTCTATAATAAACACCTACATACTAGCTATAGTGTCACCACACAAATGTCTATGAGAACAGACATCCTTCATAATGAAGCAAGCATAGTATGTACCGATCTTTGCGGATTATTAATTACCAGTTAGTAATCCTATGACCAGGAACTATTTAAGTTTAGAGTTATCATCTTTTTAGGTCTCACTATTATGATCTCATCATAATCCATAAAAAGTTTTACTCTAAACTATGGTATATCTTATTTAAACACTTAAATAGATAAAGCCCGTAATAAAAACAAAACAAGTCTTTTATTAATATCAATGAAATCAAAACAGATTACATAAAAGTTATTCCTAAATCCTAATACATGATTGGACTTAGGACATATTCCTTTCAATCTCCCACTTGTACTAAAGCCAATCACTCTGGTATCTAATACCCATCTTGTCTTTATGACGATCAAAGTGACTTTCAGAAAGTAGCTTTGTGAGTGGGTCTGCTATGTTGTTATGTGTGTCAACTCTATTTCAATACAATACAAGAAATGTTATCGCGCTCCCACTAACCCTTTTGTAGACGCATGGTTCATCTACGTTTTTGATAAAATCAAACTCTTTGATTGTCTCATCAAAACGAATGTTCCATCTTTCGAGAAGCTTGCTTTAAACCACATATGGTTCGTAGCAGCTTACACACTAGGTTTTCATTTCCCTTGGAAAGAAAACCATCTGGCCATCTGTCAGATTTCATAGTCGTAGTAAGCAGCATTCGCAAGCAAAATCCGAACTGATTTTAACAGGGCTACAGGTAAAAGGTTTCATCAAAGTCAATCCATTGCCTTTGTTTGAATCCTTTTGCCACAAGCCTGGCCTTAAAGGTCTCCACCTGGCCATTTGCTCTAATCATTCTTTTGTATACCGTATACATAGATTCCATTCCGGATTTCATGGCACTATGCCATTTCTCTGAGTCAACACTACTCATAGCCTCATTATAGGTTACAGGGTCGTCATCATCAATGATCGACAACTCATTGTCATTCTTAATGACAAGGCCATATTACCTCTCAGGTTAGCGAGACACTCTCCCTAATCTATAAATGGGCTGTTCCACAAAAGGTTGTTCAGTCAGAACAGGTGTTTCCACTCGATCTGTAGTAGTTTGTGCTTCTTGAACTTCATCAAGTTCAATTTTGCTCCCACTGTTTCCTTCAAGGATAAACTCCTTTTCCAAGAAGGTAGAATGTTTGGAGACAAACACCCGATGATCGGTGTAAAAGTAATACCCTAAAGTTTCGTTAGGATATCCCACAAAACTACATTTTACGGATCGATATTCTAGCTTATCTGGGTCAACTTACTTGACATAAGCTGGACATCCCTAAATCTTAACGTGTTTAAGACTCGGTTTCCTTTCTTTCCATATCTCATACGAAGTTTGAGGAACAGATTTTGGAAGGCACCATATTCAGTAAATATGCTGAGGTTTCCAATGCATAACCACATAGGAATACTGGAAGATTTGCATAGCTCATCATGGACCGAACTATGTCTAACAAAGTTCGATTTCTCCTTTCAGATACCAATCTGGAGGAGTCCACTGGGAGACTATACCATTTATGTAACACCCCCAAATCCGGGGTCGGGGATCCGGGTTGTCACGAGTTCCATTTCCCTTAATAACACCCAATCTTAATAAATAATCAACTACTCTGTACTGTGACCCCACAATAAACACACACACCACAAGTTATAGTCTCAGAGATGAACACTCAAAAATAACACAAGTCCTTATATTCCACAATTATAAACCGTTACACCTTAAAAAGGTTCTGAATAAATTTACATATTCCTTGCCATTATTACAATTCATATTATACATAAGTTTGGTTCATCAATAGTTGAAAACCTAGCCTATTGGTAGCTCCTACCTCAGCTACGGCGGCATCAACGCTTTCAGAAGACTGCGGAACATTTTCTAACCACTTGCGAATCGGGAGCTTGGTCCTGTTCATCTTTTCTATCTGTTGTTGTGTGATGAAAGAAGAAAGCAAGGGTGAGCAGCAAGCCCACCAAAATAATATGTATAATGATTAACAATATATGAGCCTTCTCATAGTACTCATGAAAGTCTTGGTCAAAAGAAATGAACCAAGTTTGATATCTTAATGCGATGAAGTCGCAAAATATTCAGTATATATACATATATACTTTTCAAAATCTTGGAAGTCCTCTTCCATGCATAATATACACAGAGTTCCAGTTTATAACTGTATAAAAATATCGTTGCAAGGTGATCTCATATATCTACCCTTGTCTCAACATTTTTATGAAAATCTTTGATATGCATAAGATAATCATTAACTAGATATAAGTTGAAAATATGAAGTTACAAGATACCCCAATATACTTATATCTTTTTCAAATATTACTTGAACTACCACCGTTCAAGTTATAATCAGTTCAAAAGTTCATCACATAGATGAGACTACAAGACAAGATTTGAATAGATTCAATCTTTGAATATCATTATAAATAATGAAGTTACGAGATACTTCATTAAATCCCGATATATATATACACCTATATATATACATTTCATACACTCCTTGAAAACCTCTGTTATGAAAATTATAAACAGAGTTGCAATATCCAATGAATTTGGAAAGGAGAAAACCTTGGCATAAACCTGATATCTTGCTAATCAGGCAAAGATACCAATAAGTAACCTTTTCTACTAGTAGATGGACGAATTCCCCACTGGTCATCACCCTGGCCGCAATAGGACCTTATGCTGGACTGCCACTCAGCCACTTACGCATTTGATGGACTCCCACTGAGCCACTTACACTTTCATGGACGCCCACTGAGCCCATGTTGCTTATGCCGACTCAAATAGATGAACTTACTTCCCGAACGATGGGCCAGTAATCAAGATGTTTTCTCAAAACACAACCTCGTTGCGAATGTAAAATACACCACTGAGCCGGATCCCTCAAGTTTTGAACGAGTATTTAAATCCCCTTTAAAAGGAAGATCTTAAGTATAAAAATGAGTTTTGGGATCCGCTCTAACTTTTAAAAATCATTTTGAAGACTCGAAAACACTTTAAAGAGTGTTTGGAGTAATGCTGATTTAATGAAATAAATCAGTCCCAATATATTAGAAAATATCTGAATATTATTATTTAAATAATATTCCCATAAAGAATAATCTTTATAAAAATAATTGAAGTAGATGTTTTAAAACTTATACTTGAAATGAGAATTAAATAACCAAAGATATACTTATACGAAAGTACTATCTTTATTTGAATAATCAAAGATAAGTTTGACTATCGACACCTTATTCTTTAATAAAATAAAGAACATATCTCAGCAAATAATCGGAGTCATAGATCCTCAAATGAATATTCAAATAATATTCATTAAATAATATAAACTGAGTCATAAGCCCTCGAATGAATATTCAAATAATATTCAATAAATAATATAAAAGAGTCATAAGCCCTCGAATGAATATTCAAATAATATTCAAATAATAAAATAAAAGGAGTCATAAGTCCTCGAATGAATATTCAAAATAATATTCATTTAATAAAATAAAGAAGTCATAAGCCCTCGAATGAATATTCAAAATAATATTCATTTAATAAAATAAAGAAGTCATAAGTCCTCGAATGAATATTCAAAATAATATTCATTTAATAAAATAAAGAAGTCATAAGCCCTCGAATGAATATTCAAAATAATATTCATTTAATAAAATAAAGAAGTCATAAGCCCTCGAATGAATATTCAAAATAATATTCATTTAATAAAATAAAGAAGTCATAAGCCCTCGAATGAATATTCGTAATAATATTCATTAAATAAAATAAAGGAGTCATAAGCCCTCGAATGAATATTCGTAATAATATTCATTAAATAAAATAAAGAAGTCATAAGCCCTCAAATGAATATTCGTAATAATATTCATTTAATAAAATAAAGGAGTCATAAGCCCTCAAATGAATATTTGTAATAATATTCATTAAATAAAATAAAGTTATCGAATAAACCTTATTCGATTAATAGTTTTAAAAACTATATCAATATATATATATAAATATATATTATACTCGGGAGTCTCGCCTCCCGGTTTTAGAAAAAGTTCACCTTTTGATCCCCTATACTAAGGGTATACGCAAATACCGCTTATCTCTAGCATAGGTATTATCAACTGAATCAACAGATATATGTATCAAGAATACGAAACAGGCATGCATATATACCATATCACATGCAACAATATATCGCAAGAATTTGCTAATTAACCATCATGCATCTATCACAAGATAATGCATAGACAAATGTATACATCACAACAACAGTATAACGGGTAGAAAACTTGCCTGAGCGACTGGGGGTTACAAATGGCTCGGGACGAGTCTGGTAACCTATAAACAACAAGTAAGTTGGAATTAAACCAAAGTCACTTGTAAATCTATACTTTAACCAACTTAGACTCTAACGCTTGCTTTGCGCTTACTGATTCTCTTAAGTCACTCGAGTACCCTCGGCTCCACCATTTTTAATAATTTAACCATTACGAGTTTTAAGGCGATTCCTTCGCGAGTGTCTTACGAACTGCCTAACACACTTAACATAATTTTTTCATACACTAATTAACCATTTAAGGTCCTTAACCAAGGTTTCAAAGTAAGGCGAGGGGTAATGGTTCGGTCGCGAAACGCCATTACTTAAAACGGTCATTTCTCCTAAACCGTACATCGGAATCAAACGAACTACATATCAAAACGAAGCTCGTAACATGAACTATCTAAAAATGGCAATGGTAAAAACCTAGAATGGAGTTCTCGGGTCCTAATGTTATGAACAAAAGCAGTCTAAAGTAAATCGGACATTACGACGGCTATGTTTACGCGATTTCCCAAAGTTTTACCATTCCAAATCATATCAATCCAACTACCAATCAACAACAACTCAATATACACATCAATGCTACTGATTTCAGTCATAATAATCTCAAAGATATCAATCCAATTATATATTATAACATCTCCAAATTCAACTAAACTACTTAACAATTAAGCTCGAATCATGCTTATCATTCAAATTACTACTCATCCATCCAAACCATCTCCAAACTTCAACATTCAAACTTATTACTAAAGGGTGTGAAGATTTATACCTTACTTGGGAGGTGTTAAGTTTCTAGGAAGCCTTAGGGAGCCTCCTACAAGCTTGATCTTTCCAAAGAAATCAAGAACACAAAGTTAGGCTTTGAAGTTTCTAAAAGTCCGATTTAAAGAACTGTAAAAATGAGGGTCTTACCTTGCTTATTTGGAAGATACTTGTGAACAAGAGTTGTAGGAAATCTCAATACCTTTCCAACGAGCTATAGAACACAACTTTTGAGTGAGTATTGAAGGAGATATGGCAGTTTGAAGTTGCTGGGTTTGTTTTAGCCGAGAGCTTTCTTCTTGAAATGGGAAAGTCAACTTCTAATTTTTGTGTTTTATGATATTTGCTTGGTTGCTTCTCCTTTTTGGCCTTGGAAAATGTTTTAGCTTTTTACCATGGTAAATTTTACATGGCCCAAAATCAACCAACAAAACAAAACCCCTTGTCATGCTTATGTCATCTTGCACATGTCATAATGCTTCCACTTGTCCACACCTTGTTGGTTTGATGACATCATCATCCCTAACCTCCTTGATTAACTCCTAATTGCTTGCCTAATGACCGCTGATCTGTTATACGATTCGCTTAACTTTCGTTTTCGTTTATCGTTTGAGGGATCATACCCGGGATCTTATTACTTAGGTTTCTTTAACCTTTCTCAATATATTATATTCCTTTCATGATCCTCTCTTATAATCCTTGAATTTAAATCCTTTTTATTCTGTTACCTTATACTCAATTCTTTCTGTATCTGGTAGATTTTCGGGAAAAATCAAAGTGTTCGGAATTGGATTCTGACGATCTTTACATACACTTATATACCATATAGAGTACTAATAAAATCTCAGAATATCCATAACAGAACCCTACATAGTGTGGCATGAAAAGTTTTCTCATTCAGCAAAAACACTATTCATAAGGGTTTCAAAAATTTCCAAAAATTGGGGTTATTACAATTTACTTTGAGATAATCTAGAAACACTCCATTAAAGTATTCACCACCTCGATCTGATCGAAGAGTTATAATACTATGTTTGGTTTGTTTCTCCACTTCATACTTATATTCTTTGAACTTTTCAAAGGCCTCAGACTTGTGTTTCATCAAACACATATCTGAATCCAGATCTATCATCTATGAAAGTAATGAAGTATGAAAATCCACCCATGGCTTGCGTAGACATTGGTCCACATACATCTGTGTGTACCATTCCTAGCAAATCTGCAGCCCTCTCTCCATGTCTACTAAATGGAGACTGCAGTGCCACTATAAAGTGAGATTTTCATCATCTCTTTTCTTTTATTAGTTTGTTCAATCGGAAGTAAATTATGTCACATTTATACAGACCATTATTTAAAGCACCACGTCCATAAAGAATATTATCTCAAAGAATAGAACATTCATTATTCTCAATAATAAATGAAAATCCAGCCAAGTCTAACATGGGAATAATATTCCTCACAATCGAGGGAATAAAATAACAATTATTTCAATCAATAGTCTTGCCCGTAGGCCTATCTAAATGAAATGATTCCACATCTACAACAGCAACTCTTGCTCCATTTCCCATCAGTAGAATCACCTCCTCTTCCTCAAGAGTCCTACTTCTCCTTGGTCCCTGCAACAAATTGCAGATTTGAGAACCACAGGCGGTATCTAATACCCAAGTAGAAATTTGATTTAATGACATATTCACTTCTATCATGAACATACCTGAATCAGAAGCGGTAGTCTCACTACCCTTCTTCTTCTTCAATTCTGCAAGGTAAACCTTGCAGTTCCTCTTCCAGTGCCCCACCTTGTTACAGTGAAAGCAAACAACTTTGCTCTTGGGGTCTTCAGCTTTTGGTGGAACCGGCGTTTTCTCACCTACTTTCTTCTTCTTGGAAGAGTTCCTCTTCCTTTTCTTAGGATTGGAACCTTCACCAATTAGAAGAACAGAACTCTTCTTAGGGGGAAAATTTGATTCCGCAGTCTTCAACATGTTGTGGAGTTCAGGCAGGCTGACATCCAACTTATTCATGTGAAAGTTCACAACAAACTGCGAGAACGAACTCGGAAGCGATTGCAAGACCAGGTCTTGGCTCAGCTCCCCATCCATGGTAAAACCAAGTTGTCCAAGACGTTCAATCAAATTGATCATCTTAAGTACATGGTCATTCACAGATGATCCCTCAGACATCCTACAACCGAACAACTCCTTCGATATCTCATATCGAGCTGTCCTCCCTGCCACATCATACAACTCTTATAGATGCATGAGGATAGTGTGAGCATCCATATGCTCATGTTGCTTCTGTAGCTCAATGTTCATGGAAGCTAGCATGATGCATTGAACAACATTTGCATCATCTATCCACTTACGATACACAACATGTTCATCATTATGTGCATCACTAGCAGGTTCAGTAGGCTTAGGTGAGTCAATCACGTATTCCAGCATCTCAATCCTGAGAACAATTCTCAAGTTTCGAAGCCAGTCAGCATAATTAGGACCAGTCAATTTGTGAGCATCTAGTATGCTCCTGAGTGATAGTGCAGAAGATAAAACGTACAAAGTAAATCTGTAAATGATAAACACATAACAACACTTAGCAAATATTCGATTTCATTTCATAACACTATATGAATCGGGTCTTTATTCATAAGTGGCTCCCACTAGTTTTCCTAATTTATTCAACCCCCTACGTGAAAAATTAAGCATTCATAATGCTAGTGGGAATAGGGATCCTACATTCCATTACACGACCCCGGCTGTAGCACGAACCACCATGTAATGTTCAATAGGCAGACAACTCTTGTCAATTACATCTTATGTTATTCCCCAATCAAACTTTAGCCTCTTGAATAATTGAGTCTCGGCTGTAGCACGACAAACTCAATATTCTAAGTCAAGTCTAACCCAACATTCCTGTTAGGTCCCAATATGTTTGTAGAAGGGGGGTTGAATACAAACTTTACCGTTTAATCGAATAAAATGCGGAATAAGAATTGAAACAAAATTCAAGTTAAATAAAACTTTTATTAAACTTGAAATGAGTTACAACAACGATATCTGTTACAAGGAATTAATCTCAAATTAATTATCACAAATTTAGAATAAATTCGACATGAACTTTTTCTATTTTTGCAATAATTAGAATCAAATGCTAAAAGCGATTTGAGATTAAGTTCTAGGGATTTTGATCCGCTAGATAGTTACACAAGAACAACAAAAGAATTTCTAGTGGATTGGATTTAACAATAACTGCTAGAAATAAATGCTCTGAGGATTTTACAATAATTTCTCTGCTTCTGTTTGTTTTGTGTTCTTCAAATGTTTGACTGTGTATTCAAGTGTGTTTAATGAATGTCTTCTGCTTCTTTTATCATAACAGCCGAAATGGAAATGAACTGCAATGACAATCGGTAGGACTATTCTTTTGAACTAACAAGACTTTCGGTAGGACAATCAACTGTACTGGCATGACTTTCGGTATGACTATTGATTGTCATACCGATTGTCATATTAGTACAATCAAATTGTCTCGCTGAAATTAATAACAGATTTTTAATCTAATAAAAATTCTAACAAGACAATTAAATAAATTATCATGACTTTCGGTATGACTATTGATTGTCATACCG
This sequence comes from Apium graveolens, assembly GCF_009905375.1. Classification (NCBI taxonomy): domain Eukaryota; kingdom Viridiplantae; phylum Streptophyta; class Magnoliopsida; order Apiales; family Apiaceae; genus Apium; species Apium graveolens. Next base: position 102,389,544 of record NC_133653.1, on the reverse strand, counting down.
ATTGTCATACTAATACAATTAGTTTGTCTTGTTTGAATTTAAATAGATTTTAAACCAATTAGAATCCTGAAAATCCTTAATATTAATTCTGAATTAATTAATCAATTAATTCAATTAATCAATAAATTAATCTTTGCAGATATAATTTATTTTCTTAATTAAATTATATGACTTAATTAATTAATAGAGAATTAATACTAATCTTGAGCAGCATCCATTCTTCTGAATATCTTCTGAAAATTACTGAAATTATGAATCAATTCCACCACTTCAATGTTGACACTCGATGTACTGTCTGGTTCATGAGTGACTAACTTCCGTGACGTTTCTTCATGTCTTGACTTTGATACTCTGATTTTCTTCAGACTAAATCCTTGTAACTAATTGATACCCTGACGAGATCTCTGTCACTTGATTAAATCCATAATCTTGATTTATATCACTGAGGCTTGACCAATTTCTTGAGCTTCTTCCAGTGAATTAAGTCTTCAAGTCTGTAGATGAATAATGTTCCTTAATCCTTTGACAGATGTTACTTTGTGAGATCTCTCTGACGACAGATCCACTATTTACTTATTACATTCTTATTTGAGTTGAGTTAAATCCTCGAATAAACAAATAGGCTATGACATATGCCTTTCAATCTCCCCCTATTTGCTTGTTAGACAATAACAACAAATACCTAGAGGATAACTCAACTAACAAATAAGAAAAAGATATAAACAGTAATGTAAAGTAAATAGCAGAAAAGTTCTGGATTATATTTAACATTTTCCAGATTCCAAAAGAAATTTACAAGTGAATACAAGATAGATGTTCCTCTAGCCTGAACATATAACTACATTAGTCTATCTTGATTCATAAAGCTCTAATCATATTACATTGAGTTTTGAGCTAATTGACTTCAGTTGTCTTCTCTTCTGACTTCACCTTCTTCTAAATCTTGAAGCAACTCTTTGTCAAACACACGATCCTTTTCTGAAGTGAAGCTTGCTGGTCTGACTGGTTGAACTCCAACTGACTTCAGCTTATTCTTGATCTGATTGTACCTTTTAATATTCTTTTCACAATAAGCTTGAATCAAATCAGCAGCTTGAGTCTTCAACATGGATGAGTATCCAGCAGTTCTTAAATGATGTTCCATCCAGACCAGATGCTTAGCTGAGTAGTCTTTAAGAGATTGTACATCTAGCTGACAGATTTGAAGACAATCAGACTTAAAGAATCTCACCTGATGAGGATTGTTGACCACTTGAGGACTAGCCCTGCTGGCAAACTCTTTAAGCCTTTCTCGAAGAACTTCGTTCAATTCTGAGCTTCTTTTTACCTTGTTGAGAAGAACCCAAGTCTCTGACAAAGAACGATTCTCAAACAGATGAAGTGACACCTTGAAAGATCCTTCACTCTGACAATATACAAAAATGCTCATCTCATTTAGGGATCTGTCAAAAGCAGCTGTGATCCTTGAGACTTCAGTCTTGATAGCATTCATGTACATGTCATTGTTAGGATTTGAGATTTCCAGCTTGTCAAGAAGATGTAGGAACTGCCTATCATTGTTAGTGCTCAGCTGAGGCATATCAAGTACTCTCCTAGCTTCATCCCATTTTTCACCAATCTTCAGTCTGACATCTCTTCTCCTTTCTTGAGCCTTAATGTCATGAAGACGTTGCTTTTGAAGAGTTTCTGTTCTTTGTATGTCTTTCCTCATGTCAATGATCTGGGAGACCTTTTTGAGTTCAGCTTCTTTTCTTTTCATCTCTGACTGCTGCTGCTGAAACTCTTTCTCAAAGATAGGATCCACTGAAGCTTCCTCTTCCCATTCTCCAAAATCACTTTCCTCTTCAGCTTCAAATAAACCATCTTTATCTTCCAAGACTGGTTCAGTGGGAATGTCAAAAATATCAAAGTCATCCTGTTCTCCACTGTAGTAGACATCATCAGCCTTTCCTTTGTCTGCGGCAGAGGTATCTTTTTCTTTCCCCTTTCCACTACTCTCTTTCTTCTCCCCCTTAGTTGAGGGATCCTCTACGGACTTTCCCTTAGATCCTCCATGACCTCCATCACCTCCCGAGCCTGAGCCTCCACCAGACGGCCCTTCAAAGTAAGTCCTTTGTTCTTCATTGGGACAGTGAGAATTTTTGATCATGTAGTACAGGTGCTTCATCCCTTCATTCAGATGTTCCATACCTGTCTCTATCTTCAGTAATCTGGAGGAATCCAGTGAATGATTCATTTCAACCAAATCTTCAAGAGAAGTAATCCTTGTATGTAGAGAGCAGAAGTTAGAAATGTCATCAGTTGATAAAGTTAGAGTTTCCTGAATGGAATTGGCCTTTGGTGTGACAGTGTTCTTGAGATCTGAGATATCATTCCTTATGAGTGCCAGCTGATTGTTGACAGAGGTGGAAGAAGAAGACCGTTCAACCACTTGTGCTTTGAATGATTGAGCCTCAGCTTGGCTTTTAGCAAGTTCTTCTTTTAGAGCAGCAATTTGAGCTAACAGGTTTTCAGTATCTGTGTCTGTGTGTGCTCTCACCTGAATTTCACTCGTGTTAGGTTCACTCACCTCACGTGCTTGTGTTTCTCTCAATATAATTGCTCGTGAGGAGTCTTCCTGTTGCTGTTCTTCTGTACCTGCAGTTAAAATCACCCTAGCCTCTTCAAGAGAGGTCAGTGGTGGTGCAATGGGAATTCGCGAGTCCCGATCCTCAGTCAAACCTATCATTTCATGTGAAATAGATGTCTGAATTGCTTCAGGGATAGATTGACCGAGTTGCCCTCCACTTTCTCCAGATAAATCTGCGAGTGGAGAATCCCGTGAGGGAGCCAGAGGTGTTTGATCTGGGAGGGGTGAAAATGACTCTATTAAGGGTGGCTGAGAGTCAGATTTTCCCTCAGAAGCATGTGACTGCTCTTCTGCCGTAACTATGGCAGGCACTGTAACAGACTCTATGTGCACTCCTTGCTCTGTGTCCTGAGTATCATCTGTGGGTATGTATGGTTCCATTGTGAGTAATGGAATTGTGCTTGACTCAGTACAAGATTCCATGGCCCTATGGCGAATTTCAATAGATTCATCCTGTTGAGAGAATGTCTCTAGTAACTGTTCATTGGCCATTTCAAAGTCCATGTCCTATTGGGAGGACAAGGATGGGCTTTCAGATGCCTCATTATAAGTTCTTCTTTTCTTTGGAGGAGGCAGAGCTGAGGGTTCACTCACATTTAACAATGCACTACTTCCTATTAATCTTCTGGGTAACATTTTAGACAGTGGGGGAGAGGTTGAGATAGGTTGTGACTCTGTGTTTGGCTCTATGACCTGGGATTGAAGCTGTGGTTCTACAACTTCATGGTCAGTCCTATCGACCACCGGGGGTCTTTCAACAGAAGTAGGAATGGAGTGAGAGTGAGGAATTACTACCTGTAATGGAAGAGCATCTGATGTTGGAGGAGCCTGGGTGGCTTGAACCACTGGAGGTTGAGGTTGCTGTTCATGACCGGGAAGATTGAAAATAGGTAAGGGAATATAAGTGGTCATGAAAGCAGATACAAGTACTGGAACTTGCATGAATTTGAAGGTTGTGTCTTGGCGGGTGTAAATCTTTTTGCTTACTGGAGGGGGTTCGGTTACTGCAGAGTTAGCAAAAAGGGCTTTGTGCTCAGGTGTGAGAAGATGATCTGCTATAAGCATGAGAAAACGAGCATAGTAACATGATACCCTACGATTTGTAGAATGATCACGTAAAGCAGTAGTGAGACGTCTCAAGAGAATGGGAAAAAGTAGTTTGCCAAAATTGATCCTTTGATTGAAAACAACCGCAAGACCAATATACTGCAGAGTGGAAGTGATGTTGTGAAAGTTGGATTTAGTGCAGTTGGCAAACACTTTAGAAAGTGTATCAAAGAAAATATCCCATTCAGACACCAAATTGGATTTTGAAAGTTTGGTTAAATTGATCACCCCCTGATAGTGAATAGCATGGAAAAAGTTTGTGATATCATTTTCAGAGGGCAAATTACAGAAATTGTCCAATGGAAAATTTAACGCTTGATTGACGACTGTTTCATCAACTATATACTGTATGTTTGCCACGGTGAATGAAAAAGATTTTGAATCATCGACCACAGTAGAGGTTGTGCAAATCAGTCTAAGCAGATCGACATTTAAAATCACATTTGATTTAATAGCAGAGCTAACAATCGAATGGTCATTTAAAAATCTAATCCATGGCTTAAATTTTTCCACATCACATTTTTCTGGATTAAAATAACCAACCTGATTATGCGCGATAATTTGGAAATTGAGAGCCATTTAAAATAATAATAAGACACACACTTTCAGAATTTTAAGAATAATATTAAGAAAATTCGAATTAATTAAATTAATTTAATAATTCGAATTAAATTAATTATAATCGAAAAATTTAGACAGAAATGTATCTCGTTAAAATTCTTAACTCACAAACGCAGATTTGAAAAGCCAAAAGACACAAAACAGAAATTAAAATTAAAATCAAAAATACCCAAAATCAACAAACACAATGATTCGAAAAAAAAGTTTTGAAATTTTTTTGGCAACACTCCTGTATGTATATATATGTATGTATATATAACAGGAGTAAATTGCTGAGTAAGAACTCGAGCACAAGAGTAACAATGGAGATCTGTTGGTTCGAAGAGAGAGAGAGACAAGACTGTTCGGTTTGAAAATGATGAGAGAAAACTGTTGTACGAAATGATAAAACAAAACAACAAAACTGATTAAGTAGTATAACTGGTATGACAATCCGGGATTGTCATACCGATTGTCATACCAGGTAAAAGAAGGAAAACAAATAAAAGAAGTAAAAAATAATAAACACTAAATTTATAACTGGTATGACAATCTGACAGTCATAACGATTGTCATACCAGTATAAAATAAAAGAAATATATATATAAAAGTTTATAACTGGCAAGACAATTGATAGTCATACCGATTGTCTTGCCAGTATAAAGCTATACTGAATCATAATAATCAAAATTTAAACTGAAATGACTTTCAGCAAGACAATTTCAATTGTCTTGCCGATTGTCATATCAGCTTTAAAAAAAACACACAAACACACACATATATATAAATATGTACTGAAATAAAGACTTATATAACTTAGTAAAAATTCAAAAAATATTTACAAAATTAAAATAATTAAAATATTTCAGAGATAATAATATTTTCAGTCCAAAAATAGATTTCTTTTGAATTTTAATAAATTAAATTCATAGAAAAATATTTTTAGAGAAAATAAAATATTCTGAGACATTAAAATTAACAAGTTGAGTAAATAAATAAGATAAGATAATAGAAATTACATAGAAATAAGCAAGAAATATGATACAATGATAAAATAAATTTGCAAATGAATTTTTCATTTATGAAAAATACATTTGTAAATTCATTCAAGAACAGATCTCAGATATTAACTAAATTGATCACTAAAACTATTCAACATGCCCAATTTACCAACTAATCTGGTAAATGTGGATTCATCAAGTGGTTTAGTGAAAATATCTGCTATTTGTTCTTCTGTTGGAACAAAAAATAGTTCAACAGTACCATTCATGACGTGCTCTCTAATAAAATGATACCTGATGTCAATGTGCTTTGTCCTCGAGTGCTGCACAGGGTTGTTGGTGATGGCTATTGCACTTGTATTATCACATAAAATAGGAATTTTGTTCAATACAGAGCCATAGTCTCGTAGCTGGTTCCTAATCCACAAGATCTGAGCACAGCAGCTTCCAGCAGCAATATATTCAGCCTCGGCCGTTGAGTTGGAAACTGTTTGCTGTTTCTTGCTGTACCATGAGACTAGTCTGTTACCTAGGAATTGACAACTCCCTGAGGTGCTTTTCCTATCAACAACACTTCCTGCATAATCTGAATCTGTATATCCAACAAGGTTAAAACCAGATTCTTTAGGGTACCAAATACCTAGATTTGGTATTCCCTTAAGATATCTTAAGATTCGTTTAACAGCAACGAGATGAATATCTCTAGGATCCGCTTGGAACCTTGCACATAAGCATGTAGCATACATAATATCTGGTCTACTTGCAGTAAGATAGAGTAACGAGCCAATCATACCTCTGTAGCTTGTGACATCTACCTTAATGGAGTTTTCACATGGTCCAAGCTTGACAGCTGTAGTTGATGGAGTTCTTGCTGATGTAGAATCCTCTAGATTGTACTTTTTGAGGAGTTCCTTGAGATACTTGGATTGACAAATAAATGTTCCATCTAACCTTTGATTTACTTGTAATCCAAGAAAGAACTTCAGCTCTCCCATCATGCTCATTTCAAACTTGCTGTGCATTAACTTAGCAAATCTCTTACAGAGATTATCATTAGTAGACCCAAATATTATATCATCCACATAGACTTGGACTAATATAGTATCATTCTTATGTTTTTTATAAAAGAGAGTTTTGTCTATGACACCTCTAATAAAGCTATTTTCAATAAGAAATTCAGAGAGAGTGTCATACCATTTTCTTGGAGACTGTTTGAGCCCATAGATAGCCTTGAAAAGAAAGAAGACAAAATCCAAATGATCTGGATCTTCAAAACCAGGAGGTTGCTCTACATATACCTCTTCATCCAGCTTTCCATTCAGAAAGGCGCTCTTGACATCCATTTGATAAACTTTAAAGTTTGAGAATGCTGCGAATGCCAGAAATATCCTGATGGTCTCATGTCTAGCCACTAGAGCATAGGTTTCATCATAATCAATGCCTTCAGCTTGAGAATACCCTTTTGCTACCAGTCTTGCCTTGTTTCTTGTAACCACACCATCTTCATCTAGTTTATTCCTGAATACCCACCTAGTACCAACAGCTTTCTTGTGTGTAGGTCTAGGTACCAGTTTCCAGACTTGTTGACTTTCAAACTGATTGAGTTCATCTTGCATAGCAATCACCCAATCTGGATCAGTTAGTGCTTCTTCAATCTTCTTAGGTTCCATCTCAGAAAGAAATCCTAAGAACATACACTCATTTTGAGTAGCACGTCTAGTTCTGACTCCAACATCTGGATCACCAATAATCAACTCAAAAGGATGAGCTTTATTCCAGACAGCCTGTCTTAGAAGATTTGATCTTGATGATTCGCCTTGAAATTCATTGGGATGTTGTGTCCTACTTGATGATCCTTCAGCATCTCCCCCTGAGTTGTTGCCATGTTGACTTGAAGATTCTCCATCAGTAGCAGTGGTATCTCCATTGTTGCCAAAGTTTCCATCACTATTACCTTGAGTATCATCATGATTAACAGGTTCTTCACCAGCAACAACCTCAGGTTCTTGACCATGTTCTGATTCTGAATCTGACATATCATCAACTTCAGTTTCTCAGAAGGATCTTCAGTTTGGATACTAGGGAGTTTAGTGTCATCAAATGTAACATTGACACTTTCAGTTACTTTGTGTTGATCAATGATATACACTCTGTATGATCTTCTTCCATATCCAACAAAAATACCCTCATATGCCTTTGCCTCGAATTTACCACGACGATCATCTCCATCCTTGAGCACGAAGCATCTGGCACCAAATACATGAAAGTATTTGATAGAAGGTTTCTGTTCATTCAAAATCTCATAAGGAGTTTTCATGAAGTCTTTGTTGATAAGAGTTCGATTCTGAGTATAACATGCAGTATTGAGGGCTTCAGCCCAAAAGTACATTGGAAGACCTGATTCACTTAACATCATTCTTGCAGCTTCAATCAATGTACGATTCTTCCTTTCTACCACTCCATTTTGCTGAGGGGTTCTAGGAGCTGAAAATTGTCTAGTAATCCCTTTGTCTGTACAGAATCCATTAAGAAGTGAATTCTTGAATTCTGTTCCATTATCTAACCTTATTGCTCTAACAGGGACATTAGAATCTAACTCAATCATCTTGATATGATCAATCACAACTTGTGGTGTTTCATCCTTAGAGTGAAGAAATAAAACCCACGTATACTTGGAATAGTCATCAACTATCACAAGACAGTAACACTTCTTTGACATCGAAAGGACATTAACTGGTCCAAATAAATCCATGTGTAATAATTGCAGAACACCAGTTATGGAAGATGTGTCAGTGCCTCTGTGACTTATTTTCTTTGACTTTTCTTTCTGGCAGGCCTCACATAGTCCTTCTGGAGAGAATTCCAGCTGAGGCAGACCTCTTACCAATTCTCTTTTTACAAGAGAATTCATTATTTTGAAATTGAGATGAGAAAGTCTCTTGTGCCATAGCCAACTCTCATCCGACGATGCCTTTGCATAGAAACAATTGACTTCAGGATTGCTTCCTGAGTTCATGTCAGCTACGAACAGATTTCCTTTCCGGATTCCCATTAAGGAGGGTTTTTCACTTTTCTTGTGCAGAATCTGACACTTCAGTTTGTCGAATAAAACATTATAGTTGTTGTCATAGAACTGACTAATGCTAAGAAGATTGTGTTCAAGTCCTTGCACAACATACACATTTTCAATGATAACATTTCCAGCTAGCAAACAGCCATATCCCTCCGTTAAACCTTTGCTGTTATCTCCAAAGGTAACTACTGGGCCAGCTTTCTCAACCACATTTGATAGCAGGGCTCTATCTCCGGTCATATGTCTTGACGATCCGCTGTCAAAAATCCACACTACCGGTTGTACCTATTTAATGCCCTCTTTTCTTGACGATGAGGTGTTTGCATCACTAGCCATGAGAGCAAGATTCCCAACTTCTTCATCTTCACTGTCAGTATCATCCCAGCTTCTTCCCTTTGCCAGGTAAGCCCTTTCAGATTTACTCTTCTGATTAGAATCGTAAGAGTTCTTCCTAACTTGTTTTGGCTTCCTGCATTCTGTGGCAAAGTGTCCCAACTCATTGCAGTTGAAGCATCGAATGGTGCTTCGATCAACCATCCTTGTTTTATACCCACCACTGCTGGTGTTAGAGGATGAAGATCCACCTTTCTGGAATCTGTTGTAGTTGGACTTGTACTTGAACTTGGGATTCCTTTTGAATCTGACATTTGAGAATCTCTTGACAATAAGGGCCATTGACTCATCCTCCAATTGCTCCAGTTCTTCCAAGGAATAATAATCATCTCCTGATTGATTTGTAGTAGGAGGATCAAATTCTGCTACTATCACATTTTCTTCAACCTTGGAAGACTGTACCATTCTTTCTGAATGTTGAGATTGTTGTTGATGTTCATCCGCTACTAGAGCAGTAGACGTGCTGACCACTCTTCCTTTCCCGTAAACTTCCTTCTGCTGAATCTGCTCCAACTCATAAGTCTTTAACACACCATAGAGCCTTTCCAAAGAAATCTCACTCAGATCTCTTGCTTCTCTTATGGCAGTGATTCTATGTTCGAGATGAGTTGGCAGTGTTAAAAGGAACTTTTTGTTGACCTCCCTGATGGAATAGTATTTACCATTAATGTTCAGGTTGTTGATCAATCCATTGTACCTCTCAAACACTTCAGTGATTCCTTCTCCTGGATTGGATTTAAAGTATTCATACTCAGAGGTTAGGATTTCTAACTTGTTCTCCCTAACTTCCTCTATGCCTTCATTAATAACCTCAATAGTTTCCCAGATATGTTTGGAATCTTTACAATTCATCACATGTCTATTCATCAAGGGATTAAGGGAATCTACTAAAATTAATTGAAGGCTAGCATCCAGGGAGGCTTCTTCTATTTCAGCAGGAGAGAAATCCTCAGGATCTTTCACATAAGTTCTTGCTTTGGTGATCACCACATCATTTTCTATTACCTCTGGTTCAATAACCATAGGAATTTTTGGACCCTTCTTTAACACTTGCAGATATTTGGGATTATCAACTTGTAAAAATAGTAGCATCTTCTTCTTCCACATAACATAATTTTCTTTATCAAAAATTGGAATTTTAACGGTTCCAACTTTTTGTGTAGTCATTATGAATTTTTTTAGTGAATAAAAAATTCAAGGAGTGAAAGAAACACAAAAGTCTAGGATCTAGATTTGTACGTTAATCAGAAGGCTCTGATACCAATTGTTAGGTCCCAATATGTTTGTAGAAGGGGGGTTAAATACAAACTTTACCGTTTAATCGAATAAAATGCGGAATAAGAATTGAAACAAAATTCAAGTTAAATAAAACTTTTATTAAACTTGAAATGAGTTACAACAACGGTATCTGTTACAAGGAATTAATCTCAAATTAATTATCACAAATTTAGAATAAATTCGACATGAACTTTTTCTATTTTTGCAATAATTAGAATCAAATGCTAAAAGCGATTTGAGATTAAGTTCTAGGGATTTTGATCCGCTAGATAGTTACACAAGAACAACAAAAGAATTTCTAGTGGATTGGATTTAACAATAACTGCTAGAAATAAATGCTCTGAGGATTTTACAATAATTTCTCTGCTTCTGTTTATTTTGTGTTCTTCAAATGGTTGACTGTGTATTCAAGTGTGTTTAATGAATGTCTTCTGCTTCTTTTATCATAACAGCCGAAATGGAAATGAACTGCAATGACAATCGGTAGGACTATTCTTTTGAACTAACAAGACTTTCGGTAGGACAATCAACTGTACTGGCATGACTTTCGGTATGACTATTGATTGTCATACCGATTGTCATATTAGTACAATCAAATTGTCTTGCTGAAATTAATAACAGATTTTTAATCTAATAAAAATTCTAACAAGACAATTAAATAAATTATTATGACTTTCGGTATGACTATTGATTGTCATACCGATTGTCATACTAATACAATTAGTTTCTCTTGTTTGAATTTAAATAGATTTTAAACCAATTAGAATCCTGAAAATCCTTAATATTAATTCTGAATTAATTAATCAATTAATTCAATTAATCAATAAATTAATCTTTGCAGATATAATTTATTTTCTTAATTAAATTATATGACTTAATTAATTAATAGAGAATTAATACTAATCTTGAGCAGCATCCATTCTTCTGAATATCTTCTGAAAATTACTGAAATTATGAATCAATTCCACCACTTCAATGTTGACACTCGATGTACTGTCTGGTTCATGAGTGACTAACTTCCGTGACGTTTCTTCATGTCTTGACTTTGATACTCTGATTTTCTTCAGACTAAATCCTTGTAACTAATTGATACCCTGACGAGATCTCTATCACTTGATTAAATCCACAATCTTAATTTATATCACTAAGGCTTGATCAATTTCTTGAGCTTCTTCCAGTGAATTAAGTCTTCAAGTCTGTAGATGAATAATATTCCTTAATCCTTTGACAAATGTTACTTTGTGAGATCTCTCTGACGACAGATCCACTATTTACTTATTACATTCTTATTTGAGTTGAGTTAAATCCTCGAATAAACAAATAGGCTATGACATATGCCTTTCAATTCCGTACAGTTGAATCAGTCCCCAAAGGCCCACGGCTGTAGCACGTACCGACCTTTAGATTCTTATTCAATGTACACATCTCTATGTAATAGACAAGTATTTCTTATTTCGAAATCAAAGCCCTCGGCTGTAGTACGAACCGACAATGATTCAAAAATAAGAACTACTTTTCTATCATGTTGGAAGGCTATGACCGACACAAGCCCGTTGTATCATTGGCCAATTACTACTTGATATTATTTAATTTTAGAGGGATTATATTACGTTACAATCATAATCATATTATAAAGAGATTCTTCCTTTTAAATTAAATATTCCAAATCAATAATCAATAATCAGATGATTCCCAGATCGGGTGGAGCATTGTCAAGAGGCGTCACTTAATAACCCTTTCTTACAGATAGAAATCTGTTGTTGACAGAATCATCCTTTCTCTCATATCAAAAATTCATATTCAATTACGTGTTTCATAAACACAAGAATCTCATGATTGTATTCATAATATTATTATTAAGGTTATCAAACAATTTCACTATACTAGGTTGTCTAACAAACGCCTTAAGTTCACCTAAATCTATCATCGCATGATAAACTAAGCATATATCACATATATAAACATGAATAAACATCAAGGTAGGCATGTTACATCATCTAGCACATTAGTCTAAGCATTATACATCTCTATGTATCACATGAAACATTTAAAAGCAATTAAAACAGTTAAAAACAGCTTTAAAACACTTCATGGAAATATAAACAGTTCAAAACTTTTATATAAACTAAAATTGATCACTCCATTAGATCCGTCTCGGAAAAACGAATCCAACGGTATATTGCATGCCTAAAACGGAGTTACGAAACTCCCAGAAAATCGATTTTAAAATCAACAGAAGGGCTGTAACGCATTACAGGAACGCGTTACAGTACCTGTAACGCATTCCGGTGATGTGTTACACCCCTTTTCAGCCATTAAAGGGTGTAACGCATTCCGTGAATGCGCCACAGGTGTGTAACGCATTCCCGGAATGCGTTACACCCCTATTTTTTTATTTTTTTTTTCAGCCGCCGCCGTCTTCTCTCTCCTCGAATTCCGTGCCGCCGTACTGTGCTCTGTCACTTTTCTTTCCGTGCACAACAGATGTAGCAGACAAGCACAACAGTACAGATATAAACATATATATATACTTTATATACATATATTTACTTATTTAATTACGAATTTTAATTGAAACAACTTCAAAAATTCATAATAAAAAATCTATACATCATAAAATTATAAAAAAAATACCCAGACGATCTACAACACTTGTAGAACCCAGATCAACATTCAAAATTATTCTGAGAAATGATTTCTCATCAGACAAAATTAATCCATGATATAACTTGTAAAAATCATAATTAATTCATACAAGCACATAAAATTCTGAAATTTTTACCACAGATCTATATGCATACAACATATGCTCTGATACCAATGTTGGATTTTTAACACAGCGGGGGCATGGCAAAACACTTTTACACATATAAAATCCAAATAAAAGCATATAAATCGTGAATAAAAATTCGAGGGATCGAATCTAACCTTTAAAATAATTCGGAGACTACGATCAGAGATCCTTAGCAGTTGCTCCTCAAGTGTGAAGCACTCCACCGGTATCCACCAAGAAAACGATGTTAAGGAGGAGGAAGGAGGTGGAGAGAATTGGGTTTTCCAAACTTTTTGGGTTTTCGGGTTCCAATGGGGTTAGAATAAAAATAGGGTCTATAATAGTGTATTTATAGGCAAAATTTTCAGCTGAAATTTTCCCATAAATAATATTATTATTATCCCATTTATTATTCTCATTAATAATTAAAACACCTTTTAATCATTAATCCTTTTTCTAAACACTTTAGAAATAATTCTCTCTCTTGATTTAATTTCCAAAAATTAAATCCTTTAATTAATAATATTAAGAACTTTTCTTAATTAATTTATAATCAATTAAATCTTATTTAATCAATTATTAAATTTGCCAATTAATTATTTATTTCATAAATAAATAATTATTTAGCCATTATTAATTAATTCCTCCACCATTAAATCATTCTCTTTTTATGGTGTGACCCTGTAGGTTCAATATTAAGCCGGTAGGAGAAATAAATAATAATAAAACTATTTTATCATTATTTATATAAATTCTCTAATTTATTAAATATGATTATTTAATTAATCACATTTATTCTACATCGTGAGGGATACTTCTCAGCATATCGCGACTATCCGGATAATATGAATTCACTGCTTAGAATACCAAGAACCTATTCAGTGAATAGTTACCGTACAATAAACTCCTTCTACCCTACAATATCCCGATTAAATACAAGTCATGGATCTCGTGTCAAGCCTATCTAATTCAATCACTTGCTTACCATTTACTATGCTTAGTTCTATGCGAATTAGAAACTCCTTTCTAATTTCATTTACTCTGGCCAGAGATTCCTGAACTAGCATAAGTGGATTAGCCTTGAACATTCGCTTCCTTCACTGGAAGGGGTAGATCCTTTATTGATCATACACTATCTTCGTGTACAAATTCCTATACCCAGAAGAGCCCTGATAATTGTCCCTGGAGACTAAGAACTAAACCAAAGCATAGTTCAGTGTACACAAGATGACTATGATGACCTCAAGTCTAAGGATACTTGTACAACTATCACTATGTGAATAACTGCTGACACGTGAGTGAACTCCATCAGTTGTTCAGCTGTGCGAGTCATGTTCAGTGAACTTATTCTATAATAAGCACCTACATACTAGCTATAGTGTCACCACACAAATGTCTATGAGAACAGACATCCTTCATAATGAAGCAAGCATAGCATGTACCGATCTTTGCGGATTATTAATTACCAGTTAGTAATCCTATGACCAGGAACTATTTAAGTTTAGAGTTATCATCTTTTTAGGTCTCACTATTATGATCTCATCATAATCCATAAAAAGTTTTACTCTAAACTATGGTATATCTTATTTAAATACTTAAATAGATAAAGCCCGTAATAAAAACAAAACAAGTCTTTTATTAATATCAATGAAATCAAAACAGATTACATAAAAGTTATTCCTAAATCCTAATACATGATTGGACTTAGGACATATTCCTTTCAATAGTACCAAATTCATCCACTTTATTTTTGAAGATCCATTTTGTACCAATGATTGAAGCATCCTTTGGTGGCTTGACCAGTTCCCAAACATCACATCGTTTGAATTGATTGAGTTCTTCTTGTATAACCGTGATCCAATTTTCATCTTCAAGTGCTTCTTTGACATTCTTGGGTTCCTCTTGAGCTAGAAATGCAGCATAAGCACAAAAATTTGCAGTGCCTTTTCTTGTCTTGAGACCATCAGAAATATCACCAATAACTTGTTCTGGAGGGTGATTCTTCACTGTCCGTGTAGCTTTTGGCAATGCATGCTTTGTAATATCTTCATGTGAAGTCTTCCTTATCTTAGATGGAGGAGCTAAGTCTTCACCATCATAGATTGGCATTTTATCCTTTGCTCTATTTCCTCTAGGACCATCAAGAGTCATCTTTGCCATTTTTACAATTGTATCATCAACTGGAGTAGAATGTTCTGCTTGCTGATTTCCTGAGGCAGTTTCAATTTCAGCTTGCAGTTTTCCAGAATCAGTCTCTGTTTCAGCTTGTTGTTTTGGAGTAGCCTTCTCTGTTTCAGCTTGCTGTTGTCCAGCTTCACCTGCATCATCTTCCTCATCTCTTGGAAGATCATTGTTAGGTTCTTGAAAAGTAACATCTATAGATTCCTCAACAATATGCTTAGACAAATTATAAACTCTATAGCTTTTACTATTCATAGAATAACCAAGAAAAATAGCTTCATAAGATTTAGCATCGAATTTACCATCATTATCAATTGTCTTGAGCACAAAACACTTTGAGCCAAAGATTCTGAAGTAACTGATATTGGGCTTCTTTTTCTTGAGCAATTCTTATGGAGTCTTGTCCAAAATAGGTCTTATCAATACTCTATTCAAAACATAGCATGCTGTGTTGACTGCTTCTGCCCAAAAACTTCTAGGTAACTTGCTTTCTTGCAACAATGTCCTTGATGTCTCTTGCAATGACCTATTCTTGCGTTCCACCACACCATTTTGTTGTGGAGTCCTTGGAGCCGAGAATTTATGTGATATTCCTCTTTCTTCACAATAAGTAATAAAGTCTTTTTGGAATTCACCACCTCGATCACTCCTTATACCTACAAGCTTTGTATTGAGCTTATTCTCAAGTAATTTAATTAGTTTCTCAAACTCATTAAAAGCAGCATCTTTAGTTCTAAGAAACAATACCCATGTAAAACGAGAATAATCATCAACAATTACAAAACCATATTGCTTACCTCCTATACTTTTATAGGCTTCTGGACCAAATAAGTCTAAATGCAAAAGTTCTAAGGGTTTAGAAGTAGATACCATTTTCTTTGCTTTGTGAGTACTTCTAATTTGCTTGCCTAATTGGCATGCCGAACACACCTCAGTCTTGACATACTTGATTTTAGGTAAACCTCTGACTAGCTTCTTCTTTGAAAGCTTGTTAAGCAAGTCCATGTGAGCATGACCCAATCTTCTATGCCAAACATAAGGATCAGTGTCTATTACAGCAAGACAGCAAGCTATTTTCTGCAACTCAAAGTCCAAAATATATATATTTCCTTCCCCTCTAGCAACTAGGGGGACTTTGTTAGTACCAATAGTAGTAATACACTTATCAATACCAAAGTTAACAGTATGACCATCATCATATAACTGACTTATGCTAAGAAGATTATATTTAAGGCCTTTAACATATTGAACTTTATCAATTGAAATGTGTTTATTACCTATTTTACCTTTTCCAAGGATTTGAAGAGTTTTGCTATCGCCAATAGTCACTCTTCCACCCTTCTTCATCTGAAGACTCAGGAATTGTGCTTTGTCTCCACTCATATGTCTAGTACATCCGCTATCCAAGATCCATTGAGTTGATTTGACTCGAGCGGCAAGACACATCTACAAAATAATTAAAACAACTCAACCTTTTGGTACCCAAAGTTTGTTGGGTCCAGCATGGTTAGCAGATAGAACATATAAAACATGTAAATCAGATTTCTTTATCCATTTTTGGATAAATCTAGGTGATTTAACTCTGTCAACCTGATGATAGTAAGCTGTCTTATGTTTGTTTCCTCCATGATAAGCTTTCTGACCATTCTGAGCTCTGCAATATTTTTCCAGATGTCCCTTCTTTCCACATCTGTTGCATATCTTCCAAGGCATAGCATAATCATAGGGTATGCCATGTTTTCCTTCTTATCTTAGAGCCTTGTCCTTCTTGTTTGCATTCATTCCAATTCCTTCTCTGACCAAAGAAATATTTGTGTTGTTCATCATTGATTTGAGATTTTCTTCTCCTTGAAAAAACGATCCCATGCCCCTGTTCAGATCCTCAACTTCCTTTGTGAGCAGATCAATCTTTTCAGCTTGCTGATTTATGATTTCAGCTTGCTGAAATGGTTCTTTTGCTTCATTTGAAGGTGTTGCATCTATTGATTCTCTGAGTTTGAACATCTCCAAACATTCATCCCTTGCTTCAATCTCCTTCTTTAACTCTGTGTTCTCCATTAATTGAGTCTTGTTTCTTTTGAGGAGAATTTTGTTGAAGTTTTCCACATGATTGATTTTAGCTTGAAGATCCTTGATTTCAGCCTCTTTGCCAGCTTGTGTAGGCACCCATCTTCAGATTCCAGTAAGCTGTTATCAGTATGAATAGCTAATTGCTTCATTTGAGCAACTGGAGCTTGCATAGAACTTGATTGGCTTTCCTTGATTTTGCTTTCAAATTGTTCCAATTCTGCAAAAACAACCAATTGATTCATAGTATCTATAGTTGGAGAGGATTCTAGAGCTGTTACCTTTGGTTCATAGATAAATGGCACAACACTAAGTATCTTCATGTTGATTTCCTCCTGTGGGATATATTTGCCAAGCTGCTTTAAGGCATTCAGATTTATCTGGAATCTTGCTTGACTTTCTCGAATAGTTTCTCCATCTTGAAGCTTGAAATTTCCAAACTCATTCATTAGTTTGCTCAATTTCACCTTCCTTAAGCTCCTGGATCCTTCGTGATACAATTCCAGAGTATCTCATATCACTTTAGCTGATTTGCATGAAGAGACTTTATCACATTCACTAGGACATAACCCATTCATGAGAGAATTCCTAGCCTTTCCATTGAAGCTGTATTTGATTAGTTCAGCCTCTGTGAGATCATCAACGTCTTTCACTTTGCCTTCTTTGTCCTTGAACTCAAATGGACCCTTCTTAACAACTCTCAAAGATAGTGGCTCCCTGGAAAGATACACTTCCATGCGACCTTTCCACCAGTTATATCTCCCTTTGAGTGGTGCTCGGTAATTCGAGGTTCCTTCGGGATATTTGTCAGCCATTTCGATCGAATACTATTCCTGTTACAGAAAGATTAGTATACCAAAGCTCTGATACCAACTGAAATTACACCTAGAGGGGGGTGAATAGGTGATTATGGTTAACTAGGATTACTTTTAAATTTTACCCGATAATAGCTTATTGAGATTTTACCAACTGAACTATAATCTGACAATGATAGTAAGCTGAGATGACTAAATGCAATGCAGAAAATAATGTGCAGAAAAGTAAATAGAACACACAAGAATTTTGCCAGGTTCGACCCCTAAGCCCCTATGGTCTACTTTCTGGTCCCTTACCAACTTGGTAAGAGAATATATTATTGATCAATGAAGGTTACAACTACAAGATACAACAATATATCTCCCTTTATCCCAGCTACTGATAAAGGCTTGCTGAAACCCTGTTTAAGAACCTGCTCGCTAAGTACTATACTACCCCGTAGTACAAACTCCTCTAGCAAGTACCACTAAACCCTTATTTCCCTAGCCAACTTATCCAGCAACTAATCAATACAATTTGAACAATACAAATCAGTGATAAAGTTTACAACTCAAACTATAGACTCTCTTCAATAAAATACGTGTATATAATTAGGAGCTCGAGAGTATTTTGAAATCAATAAAGATCAGGAGTTGTATGTATTCTTGCTTGCAAAGTTGTTAGTCATAAAACTGCAAGAAATCACATATATAACCACACATTAATGTTTGAAACATTCTCAACAAATTACAACGGCTAGAATCCAATTCTACCGTTTAAGATCGTTGGGATGGTTTCCAACGTTCATGTGTACGTTAGATAGAAGAGAAAGAAGGAAGAACAACGTTCAGAAAACATCTCTTCTATTTTGTAGAGTATAAAACGTTTTAATCAGTAGATAGAAGATAGATTTTGAAAGAGAAACAAACTCCTATTCTTTAGGAAATCAATTTGAATAAGTAAAAATGTTTTATAATTGAGCTCTCTATATATCATGCACATTTATTATATTAGATAAGTCCTTACTACTGATATATATGAAGATATAAAATCTCCATGAAATTCGACTTCCTTGTTGAATCTGGATTGTGCATCTTGGCTTGCTGTTATCCTGACACTGTTGATCATAACTTGCTGAAATAGATTACTGTCTTATGACAGCTTGCTGTCATGATACTTAAACAGCCATGGCATTAAGCTGTTATATCCTGCAAACATTCTCAAATAACAACATGATGGCTTGCCGTGTTGTGATCATCAAAACTAAGGAGTTACACCAGGGTGTTTCTCCAAATTGGACAATGATATTAATTTTAGAAGTCCAACACAAATATAAGGAACAAATATGAGTCTTCTTCAATCATGTTATCACGAACAACATGAATGGAAGGGTTAAATATCTGTAACGGATTAATAGATGTTTTGTTAAATTTTGAAGATTTTATATTTTTACTTTGACATGTGAATGTAAGAAATTTATTATTTTGATTATTAGAAATGCTATCTTGTTAAATTTTTTCTTAAAGTAGACATGTTGAATTGAACTCTTGCTATTTAGGTAATTATTGTATACTCTTTCTTTAAATGATATAATCACATTTGTTTCGAATAAAATATATAAATAATCAATTATATATCAATATTTTACTATTGTATGTTGTGTACAAATATTATCAATAATAAAATTAAGTCTCAAATTATTAATTTTTTTCTCACTTTTTACTCTCATGCGATTGAATTAAATTTTTTCGAACGGATTTAAATTTTATTTGAGACTCTTTATTTTTACAAATTATCTTATTTGAGTACATGTATATATTTAAAATTGTACAATATAAAAATTTAAAAGTACATTAATTTAATGAATCTCAATATATCAAAAAATAATACTTTATGTTAAAATATAGTATAAATAAAAGTACATTGAAAAGAAAATGAAAGAAAAAGTTTAACAAGTTAAAGTAAGATGATAATAGGGAAGTGTCATCCAGCCAGGTCATTTTGTAAAAATTTATGTAGTGCTTTCTGTGCCGTAGCATTTTTCACGTCATCCGGCTAGGTCCTTCTGTACAAATTTCTCTATTGCTTGACCTACCATTTCTCATTTTTCAAGTGTGTGCTAAAAGTTAGTGTTTGATAATGTGTCCACAAAAATATTGGTGGAGACGGCACAAAAATCTCCACCACTAAAAATTTTACAACTCAATAATTATACTTTACTAGCATGTGACATGGATACACATTACCGTTAAAAATTAGTTTAAAAATTACAGAGTCCAGAAAATTGTAAATAATTTACAACACTTTGACTTCAAAATTTTTTGAACAATTATTACTACAACTTACAATTTTCAAAAAATGATATCTTCACGAACTTATGGAAACTTGTTGGTACTTATGGTATAACACATTTAGTGTTGATTCAGAAGAAAGTGTTGTGTATGAAACATCATTAATTATCATGCATGAATCTAATTAGTAGAATACTACCTGTTGCATACGAAATATCACTTATTAGGTCTGAATCCCAAAAATAGTTGGGTTATTTTTAAGAATCACTTCTAAGAGTATCTTCAATAGTCTCTTAAGCTACTCTTCAAATATATCATAAAATATTGACTCTTAATAATTTAATGTGCATTCATCTCCAATAACATTTTGTATATCCACTCTTTAAATAATATTTTAAGCACAATACAAAGTGTAGAGAGAAAGTGGGCAATTAAATTATTTTATAATAAAATATAAGTTAAGAGCAAATGGTTGGCTCTTAAGAGAGAGGAGATAGGAGGCTCTTAATATTTGATAATACTTTTTATTTTTATACTTAAGAACTTAAGAGCTTGTTTAAAGAGGGTTGTTGGAGATGCTTCAATGCATATCCAATCAATACGAGTAAAAGCAACACAATTGTAGGAGTTTTAGAAGTGTATATTACTAATATTTCTTACTCTACAAGCATTCTATTAACAATAAAAGAATGATATGTATGATGACTGAACACCTGAAGAATACTTATTCCTGAGAGAAGTGTTTTGTTGAAACTTAACCTGATAATAATTCCTAAATCTAAAAAGACTTGATTCCTATATAAAAGATATATACGTACCCATCTTGAGAGAGGATTATGAAACTCATACCCGATTACCTTGTCAAGAAACGTCTCTCCACAATTAATCCATATACTTTATGTACATTCTTCTTATATCTTTATATATACCAAAAACCAATCTACAAATCTTAATATTGGTGACGAAATTTGGTTCGAAACATTATTATTATTATTATTTAAAAGAATAATAGTAACAAATGCTGGCAAAATGCTAATCATTTTCTCATTTTGGTGAGTTAAAAATTCTACATCAATGTCTTTGCACGTCCAGATTTATATATTAAATGACTCACAATAATAGTTAAAGTTCAATACTTTGTCATAAAGAATTGGCATCACTAAACTTACACCAAAAATCGGCTTAAAACGTGTAGTCACGTAATGAATATCAAAAAAAGGAGTGCTTCTCCACATGAATATCCTTACCTACCTCATATCATATGCATGCATTTTCACACAATAGTCAGCTCTATATATGCACAATATCAATTACCATATATGACAACAAAAACAAAATCTTGTGTTATTCATCGTAAGATATTTCTGGAAGAAGAACATTATACAGAAAATGAAGACTTGCATTAGCTTTTTCTTGATATTGTTCTTGGTTGTCGTTTCAGCCAAAGGTTATGATGGAGTTGATGATGACGAGCAGGGCTTCCCCGGAAATTCAATAGCCACCTTTAAAGATTTACCCGATTACTCGGATTTCGAGGATGATCTTACCTTTTCATACTACCACACTAGCTGTCCAGTTGCTGAAGCCATTATTCAAAGGAAAGTTGATGAATGGGCTAAGAAAGATGACACTCTTGCCCCTAGTCTTATAAGGTTGCAGTACCACGACTGCGTTGTTCGGGTAAGTAACTAGCTTCTGCATTCACAGTTTGACATTTCGTAAAAAGTTAGATAAACAGAGTTGTCTATATAAATCTCTTTGTTAGCACACACTTTCCGTATGATCATTAATGTGTTAAGTGCGCCAATATTAAATTATCTGCACTTAGTAATTACCAAAATTGGGCTGGCTATGATCATAGGTAAATAATGTAATTGGGCTGGCTATGATCATAGGTAAATAATCGAGGTAAGTTACACGCAGTGATTCAGAATCAGCTGTCAGTTGATTTGCACATATTGCCAGTTATAAAATGCATGCAGCGATTCATAACCAGCATCGACTACAAACCACAAATGTTAACATGTTCTAAAAAGTCCATGTGCATATGTAGGGATGTGATGCCTCTATACTTTTAGACTACGATGGAAGTGAAAGGAGTGCGAATCAGAGCAAATCCTTGAGAGGATTTAAAGTTATTGATGACATAAAAGCAGAATTAGAGAAGAAGTGCCCGAGGACAGTGTCTTGTTCAGATATTCTTGTTGGTGCAGTTAGAGATGCTATTAGAATAGTTGGAGGTCCTTTCTACATGGTTCCCTATGGCAGAAAAGATGGACGAGTTTCTAAAGCCAAAGATACTGAATCTCTACCAACTGGTCGCGAAAAAATCACTGATCTCGTTGAGTTTTTCCAGTCCATGGGATTGAATGTACTCGATTTGGTTGTTCTCTCAGGTGAATTACATATCTTCGTATTAAGTAATCATAACAATCGAAACTCAATATCATATACATACGGTATACCTCTAAACTAATACTTCAGTTGCTAAATGACCAACTTTTGTTAAAATTTGACATTTTTAGGAGCGCACACAATTGGAAGGACTTCATGTGGCTCAGTGCAAGAAAGGTTGTACAACTTTAATGGAACAGCTGGACGGTCCGATCCATCCATCGACCCAAAATACTTGAACTTCTTGAAAAGAAAATGCAGATGGGCTTCAGAGTTTGTGGATTTTGATGGCATAACACCCAAGAATTTCAATAATGAATACTACAAAAACCTTCAAAGAAACATGGGTCTTTTATCAACTGACCAAATGCTCAACAAAGATTCAAGAACTTCAGTTTTGGTCAGTGCCTTGGCTTCTCAGCCTGAGGTTTTTTACTCGCAGTTTGCTGCTTCTATGGTCAAGCTTGGAAAGATTCAAGATCCTTCTTCAGAAGGTAAGGGAGAAGTTCGTCTCAATTGCAATTACATCAATGCTTAATGTAAACTTTGACATTAAGTCAGTTTAACGTAATCCAAGTACAAGAATCGCGATCCAAATCAAGGAGTTTGTTTTTGGCTTTTTTTCCCATGAAATTTTGAATCAGATTAAAAATGTTTCATATTTGTAACTGTTTCCCTTTTTACTTCATTATGTAGAGAGGTATTTGGGAATAGTGTTTGTTTATTTACTTTCAAGTAAACACATTCGATTATTGATTTCGGAAATTTGCATGCTCTAAACATCTGAAAATTACAGCGAATAGTTAACATATGATTGATCGTTCAACATGTCATGTGAAGTCCCACCGCAATTCCTATATAAATCGATACAAAAGAACCAGCAGAAATATATTGACTCAGACACGCAGAAACACATAGTAAAACCAAGATTGGATTGTTAATGTAGAACTAACTAGTCACATTTCAGCAGCCGGATATTAACCTGTACATTTGATTGGTGGCTCAAATTTAAATCTATAGCGTTTTTCAGAAAGCTGGTCGCCAATTACAGAAATTGTCTTACCTGCCTCAACAATGAATTTACCCGAACCTCGACCATGTCTAAAAGCCCAACCAAATCATTTAATCTAAAATAGACGGCAAGCTTATAACTGTGGAATCTGTTGTAAAACCTTAGAGAAAAAAGACACCTACATTTTTGCAGAGAACTTGTACTACTATATTTCTTGTTTTCTTTTCTTCTTCTAAAACTCAAGGTAAACTAGCCATTATATAGGCTTTACAAACATATTAAAACTAACTATTACTAAAACTAACCACTACTAATTAATGGGTAAATTACATGTCCATAATTTACTCCATAACTCCACTACCCCACTACTAAACAATTATAAAATAATATTTTTCTCTAATAATTAATCTATTGCTAAATATCTAATAATTAAATAAACAAATAATTAATAACTAAATTTAAGATTATTCCAACATTCACCCCATAATCTTAAATTTACGAAACACTTTCTCTTAGCATGTGATGCACTTCTCACCACCATCAATTTTGATGCACTATCTCATCAAAAACACTTTGGAGCACTTTCTCTCCAAAAACACTTTGGAGCACTTTCTCTTCACAAGTCTAAAGGAGTGGTTCTCCCTCGATCAATTGTGTCATCCTTTCTTCATCATTCTGAAATCTACAATTTTTTGCCGGATGCCCATATTTTTTGCATTTGTATATGTGTATTTTTATAAGAGTTTTATAAGCCGTGGATCATATGGCTCTGATGCCCATGTCGGAAAAACTTAGAGAAAAAAGAAGACACCTACATTTTTTTTGCAAAGGACTTGTACTGCTATATTTCTTGTTTTCTTTTTCTCTTCTAAAACTCAAGGTAAACTAGCCATTATATAGGCTTTACAAACATATTAAAACTAACTATTACTAAAACTAACCACTACTAATTAATGGGTAAATTACATGTCCATAATTTACTCCATAACTCCACTACCCCACTACTAAATAATTCTAAAATAATATTTTTCTCTAATAATTAATCTATTGCTAAATATCTAATAATTAAATAAACAAATAATTAATAACTAAATTTAAGATTATTCCAACAGAATCTAGTTCCAAAACAAAAACTCATAATACGAGAGACTGGAATAAGTAAAACCTCCGTACTTCTGAACTTCAAAACTTACTCACTTTCTACTAGCACCGGTACTCAAAGCCAGGAGTAATGGGGAATTGTTAGCGATGGTTAACAAATTACTTCTTAGGCTTAGTTGTTTTTGGTATTTTCTGAAAAATTGAATAAGAAAGACAATAAAGCTGAAAAGAAATAGTTTATTCTCCAATATAGTCCAACAGTTGGGACCAATTCTGTTTATATTACAGACCCATTACCTGCCAGCCACTTGATTAACTTTAACAGGTGACTGACGGAACCGTTAAACATAACAAAAGGATAAACAACAATTTGACAATATGACAATCTATGCTGAGAAATAAACAAAAGGGGCTCCCGCCTAAACTGAAAGTCATTTAGGTATTTAATCGGGCCAGGACCCGAAAAGTGACAACTACCCACTGCCAGAGAAAATCCTTGTTCTCAAGGATTGAAGTTCGGGAACCTGCTCAACATATTTACCATAGCTTCCACGTGGCTTCCTCATCTGTCCCATTCTCCCATTTGAATATTACCATGGTGGCTGGTTTGTTATGTCGTTTTATAAAACGCCTGTCCAGAATAGCTATTGGTTGTGGGTTAAGAGAGCCTTGATCATTAATGCCCCGTAAATCCACTTGGACTAATTTGTGATTGCCAATCTTCTTCTTAAGTTGTGAAACGTGAAAAACATTATGCAGCTTTGCTCCTGGAGGTAGTGTCAGTTTGTACGCAATTCTTCCAATCCATTCTGTAATATGGTAAGGGCCATAATACTTAGCTGAGAGCTTGTGATTTCTGCGTGTAGCCAAGGATTGATGTCGGTATGGCTGGAGCTTGAGAAATACTTCATCATTTACATTGAATTCTCTATCAGTACTCTTCTTGTTTGCATAGCATTTCATACGTTCTTGATCTTTACTGAGGTTGTCCTTTAACAGAAGTTGAGTTGCTGCTCGTTCTTCGAGAAGGTTATTCACAGCATGATCCTTCATTTTGTTATACTGGTAATGATTGGATGGTGGTGGCTTCGAATAGAGAGCTTGGAAGAGAGTCATGCCCAAGGAAGAGTGGAAGCTAGTGTTGTACCACCACTCTGCAAGTGGCAACCAAGCGACCCAAGCTGATGGTTTACATCCAGTCATGTATCTGAGGTACATTTCGATGCACTAATTAACCCTTTCCGTTTGACCATCTAACTGGGGATGGTATGTTGTACTCATCCTCAGCTTAGTACCAAGAGTAGTGAATATTTATTTCCAGAAGTTACTCACAAAGATTGGATCACGATCAGATATAATTACAGTAGGTGTACCATGCACCTTAATGACATAATCTAATAGCTCTTGTACAACCTTGCTAGCTGTGTATGGGTGAGAAAGGGGAATGAAGTGGCAATATTTTGTTAACTTGTCAACCACGACTAGGATGACATCATTTCCCTTGGACTTTGGAAGCCCTTCCACAAAATCAGTGGATATTACCTCCAAAGCATGATCTGGAATTTCCAGAGGTTGTAGCAGGCCTGGTGAGTGGAGGTGTTCAAGCTTGTTTCTTTGACAAATCTCGCATTCTTTAATGTCAGCAGTGAAATCATTTCTAAGTCCAGGCCAATAAAAATGTCTCTCAGCTCGCTTGATAGAAGCATTGATGCCCGAATGGCCACCCTCTGCACTGTCACGTATAGTAACACAAATTTGGTGCCTCAAATCAATAGAGGCCCCCACATAGTATTGTTGATCCTTCTTGAGTATGTCTTCCACCAGTGAATAACCAGGTTTACTCTGTGGGTCAATGAGTATTGCTTCCACAATTTTTTGCACTTCATTATTCCCTTGTTGGTTGGCCAACAACTCTGCTTTCCACAAGGGTTTGTCATAGTGGATTATGGATGACAGTTCTGGTTTCTCATGTAATCTGGATAATGCATCTGCAGTGTAATTTTCCTTACCTCGTTTGTAGATCACTGTGTAATCAAAGTCAATTAACTTAGATAACCACTTCTGTTGAAGGCTAGTTGTAATCTTCTATTCCATGATGTACTTCAAGGCCTCATGATCAGTTTTGACTATGAATGGATGACCTAGTAAATACGATCTCCATATTTGAGTAGTCATAATAACTGCCACAAGCTCTTTTTCATATATGGATAGACATAGGTGTCTTTAACTCCATGCCTTGCTCATGTAGGCCAAAGGCTTCCCATCTTGCATCAAGACATCACCTACACCTGAGTTACAAGCATCAGTCTCAATGGTGAGAGGTCTAGAGAAATCCGGTAAGCCCAGAACTGGTGTGGTGGACATGGCCACCTTGAGTTTAAGGAATGCTTCTTCAGCTTCTGAGGTCCCAGCGAATGCTCCCCTTTTAGACAATTGTGTAAGTGGTTTACTCATTATGCCATAGTTCTTCACAAAATATCGGTAATATCATGTTAGCACTAGGAAACCTTTTTTATTCTTTAATAGTTTTAGGAGTAGGCCAGTCCCTCATAGCTTGGATTTTTAATTCATTAGCTGCAACTCCCTTAGCTGAAATAAAGTAGCCTTAGTATTCAATGTGAGTCCTTTCCAGTTCACACTTACTCTTCTTAATGTACAATTTTTTGGCTCTGAGAATATCAAAAACTTGTTGCAAATGCAGTAAGTGTTGTTCTTCATTTTCACTGTATATGAGGATGTCATCAAAAAAAAATGAGCATAAATTTTCTAAGGTAAGGGATGAACAAATCATTCCTCAAGTTCTGAAAAGAAGCAGGGGCATTTGTTAGCCCAAAAGGCATCACTAAAAATTCATAGTGACCTTGGTGTATTTTGAAGGCTGTTTTATAAATATCTTCTTGTTGTACTCTGACTTAATAGTAACCACTGAAAGGAATATGTCCTAAGTCCAATCATGTATTAGGATTTAGGAATAACTTTTATGTAATCTGTTTTGATTTCATTGATATTAATAAAAGACTTGTTTTGTTTTTATTACGGGCTCTATCTATTTAAGTGTTTAAATAAGATATATCATAGTTTAGAGTAAAGCTTTTTATGGATTATGATGAGATCATAATAGTGAGACCTAAAAAGATGATAACTCTAAACTTAAATAGTTCCTGGTCATAGGATTACTAACTGGTAATTAATAATCCGCAAAGATCGGTACATACTATGCTTGCTTCATTATGAAGGATGTCTGTTCTCATAGACATTTGTGTGGTGACACTATAGCTAGTATGTAGGTGCTTATTATAGAATAAGTTCACTGAACATCACTCGCACAACTGAACAACTGATGGAGTTCACTCACGTGTCAGCAGTTGTTCACATAGTGATAGTTGTACAAGTATCCTTAGACTTGAGGTCATCATAGTCATCTTGTGTACACTGAAATATGCTTTGGTTTAGTTCTTAGTCTCCAGGGATAATTATTAGTGCTCTTCTGGGTATAGGAATTTGTACACGAAGATAGTGTATGATCAATAAAGGATCTACCCCTTCCAGTGAAGGAAGCGAATATTCAAGGCTGATCCACTTATGCTAGTTCAGGAATCTCTGGCCAGAGTGAATGAAATTAGAAAGGAGTTTCTAATTTGCATAGAACTACGCATAGTAAATGGTAAGCAAGTGATTGAATTAGATAGGCTTGACACGAGATCCATGCCTTGTATTTAATCGGAACATTGTAGGGTAGAAGGAGTTTATTGTACGGTAGCTATTCACTGACAGGTTCTTGGTATTCTAAGCAGTGAATTCATATTATCCGGATAGTCGCGATATGTTGAGAAGCATCACTCACGATGTAGAATAAATGTGATTAATTAATTAATCATATTTAATAAATTAGAGAATTTATATAAATAATGATAAAATAGTTTTATTATTATTTATTTCTACTACCGGCTTAATATTGAACCTACAGGGTCACACCATAAAAAGAGAATGATTTAATGGTGGAGGAATTAATTAATAATGGCTAATAATTATTTATTTGTGAAATAAATAATTAATTGGCAAATTTAATAATTAATTAAATGAGATTTAATTGATTATAAAATAATTAAGAAAAGTTCTTAATATTATTAATTAAAGGATTTAATTTTTGGAAATTAAATCAAGAGAGAGAATTATTTCTAAAGTGTTTAGAAAAAGGATTAATGACTAAAAGGTGTTTTAATTATTAATGAGAATAATAAATGGGATAATAATAATAATATTTATGGGAAAATTTCAGCTGAAAATTTTGCCTATAAATACACTATTATAGACCCTAATTTTATTCTAACCCCATCGAAACCCGAAAACCCAAAAAGTTTGGAAAACCCAATTCTCTCCACCTCTTTCCTCCTCCTTAACATCGTTTTCTTGGTGGATACCGGTGGAGTGCTTCACACTTGAGGAGCAACTGCTAAGGATCTCTGATCGTTGTCTCCGAATTATTTTAAAAGGTTAGATTCGATCCCTCGAATTTTTATTCATGATCTGTATGCTTTTATTTGGATTTTATATCTGTAAAAGTGTTTTGCCATGCCCCGCTGCGTTTAAAATCCAACAATGGTATCAGAGCATAGGTTGTATGCATATAGATCTGTGGTAAAAATTTCAGAATTTTATATGCTTGTATGAATTAATGATGATTTTTACAAGTTATATCATGGATTAATTTTGTCTGATGAGAAATCGTTTCTCAGAATAATTTTGAATGTTGATCTGGGTTTTAAAAGTATTGTAGATCGTCTGGGTATTTTTTTCATAATTTTAGGATGTATAGATTTTTTATTATGAATTTTTGAAGTTGTATCTATTAAATTCGTAATTAAATAAATTATATATATATATGAATTGTTTGTATGTATATATCTGTTATATATTTGTACACCTGCTCTGCTGTTGAAATCAATGGCACATGTGATGTGTTGACGGAAAAAGAGAAGACGGCGACATTCGAAAACAGGGGGCGGACCGCGCGTCGACCACGCGCGTGTGGGGCTCACGCGCTAGCGTGCCACGCGCGGCGCGTGGAAGACACGCGCTGGTGACGTCATGCTGACGTCAGCAAAGGGCTTCGGGCGCGTGAGGCGCGTGAAGCGCGTGGGTGCGCGTGGCGGAGTTTAGACACGCGCCTGACAGCGCGTGTGCGCGTGTCGGCGCGTGGGGACACTTCTTTTGGCGCGTGAGGGCGCGTGGTAGCTCAGATTTGGGTGATTTTGGTGCCGTTGGATTCGTCTTTTCAAGACGCTTCTAATGGTATATTATATGATATTTTATAAAATTGTTTCGAACTGTTTATAGCTAACAGAAGTGTTTTAAGCTATTTTTAACTGTTTTAGTTGCTTTTAAATGCTTCATGTGATACATAGAGATGTATAATGCTTAGAATAATGTGCTAGATGATATAACATGCCTACCTTGATGTTTATTCATGTTGATATATGTGATATATGCTTAGTTTATCATGCGATGATAGATTTAGGTGAACTTAAATAAACATAAGGCGTTTGTTAGACAACCTAGTATAGTGAAATTGTTTCATAACCTTAATAATAATATTATGAATACAATCATGAGATTCTTGTGTTTATGAAACACGTAATTGAATATGAATTTTCGATATGAGAGAAAGGATGATTCTGTCAACAACAGATTTCTATCTGTAAGAAAGGGTTATTAAGTGACGCCTCTTGACAATGCTCCACCCGATCTGGGAATCATCTGATTATTGATTATTGATTTGAAATATTTAATTTAAAAGGAAGAATTTCTTTATAATATGATTATGATTGTAACGTAATATAATCCCTCTAAAATTAAATAATATCAAGTAGAAATTGGCCAATGATACAACGGGCTTGTGTCGGTCATAGCCTTCCAACATGATAGAAAAGTAGTTCTTATTTTTGAATCATTGTCGGTTCGTGCTACAGCCGAGGGCTTTGATTTCGAAATAAGAAATACTTGTCTATTACATAGAGATGTGTACATTGAATAAGAATCTGAAGGTCGGTACGTGTTACAGCCGTGGGCCTTTAGGGACTGATTCAACTGTACGGAATGTTGGGTTAGACTTGACTTAGAATATTGAGTTTGTCGTGCTACAGCTGAGACTCAATTATTCAAGAGGCTAAAGTTTGATTAGGGAATAACATAAGATGTAATTGACAAGAGTTGTCTGCCTATTGAACATTACATGGCGGTTCGTGCTACAGCCGGGGTCGTGTAATGGAATGTAGGATCCCTATTCTCACTAGCATTATGAATGCTTAATTTTTCCACGTAGGGGGTTGAATAAATTAGATAAACTAGTGGGAGCCACTTATGAATAAAGACCCGATTCATGTAGTGTTTTAAAATGAAATCGAATATTTGCTAAGTGTTGTTATGTGTTTATCATTTACAGATTTACTTTGTACGTTATGTCTTCTGCACTATCACTCAGGAGCATACTAGATGCTCACAAATTGACTGGTCCTAATTATGCTGACTGGCTTCGAAACTTGAGAATTGTTCTCAGGATTGAGAAGCTGGAATACGTGATTGACTCACCTAAGCCTACTGAACCTGCTAGTGATGCACATAATGATGAACATGTTGTGTATCGTAAGTGGTTAGATGATGCAAATATTGCTCAATGCATCATGCTAGCTTCCATGAACATTGAGCTACAGAAGCAACATGAGCATATGGATGCTCACACTATCCTCATGCATTTACAAGAGTTGTATGATGTGGCAGGGAGGACAGCTCGATATGAGATATCGAAGGAGTTGTTCGGTTGTAGGATGTCTGAGGGATCATCTGTGAATGACCATGTACTTAAGATGATCAATTTGATTGAACGTCTTGGACAACTTGGTTTTGCCATGGATGGGGAGCTGAGCCAAGACTTGGTCTTGCAATCGCTTCCGAGTTCGTTCTCGCAGTTTGTTGTGAACTTTCACATGAATAAGTTGGATGTCAGCCTGCCTGAACTCCACAACATGTTGAAGACTGCGGAATCAAATTTCCCCCCTAAGAAGAGTTCTGTTCTTCTAATTGGTGAAGGTTCCAATCCTAAGAAAAGGAAGAGGAACTCTTCCAAGAAGAAGAAAGTAGGTAAGAAAATGCCGGTTCCACCAAAAGCTGAAGACCCCGAGAGCAAAGTTGTTTGCTTTCACTGTAACAAGGTGGGGCACTGGAAGAGGAACTGCAAGGTTTACCTTGCAAAATTGAAGAAGAAGGGTAGTGAGACTACCGCTTCTGATTCAGGTATGTTCATGATAGAAGTGAATATGTCATTTCTACTTGGGTATTAGATATCGCCTGTGGTTCTCATATCTGCAATTTGTTGCAGGGACCAAGGAGAAGTAGGACTCTTGAGGAAGAGGAGGTGATTCTACTGATGGAAATGGAGCAAGAGTTGCTGCTGAAGATGTAGAATCATTTCATTTACATATGCCTACGGGCAAGACTATTGTTTGAAATAATTGTTATTTTGTTCCCTCGATTGTGAGGAATATTATTCCCATGTTAGACTTGGCTGGATTTTCATTTATTATTGAGAATAATGAATGTTCTATTCTTAGAGATAATATTCTTTATGGGCGTGGTACTTTAAATAATGGTCTGTATATATGTGACATAATTTACTTCAGATTGAACAAACTAATAAAAGAAAAGGGATGATGAAAATCTCACTTTATAGTGGCACTGCAGTCTCTATTTAGTGGACATGGAGAGAGGGCTGCAGATTTGCTAGGAATGGTACACACAAATGTATGTGGACCAATGTCTACGCAAGCCATGGGTGGATTTTCATACTTCATTACTATCATAGATGATAGATCTGGATTCGTATATGTGTTTGATGAAACACAAGTCTGAGGCCTTTGAAAGGTTCAAAGAATATAAGTATGAAGTGGAAAAATAAACCAAACATAGTATTATAATTCTTCGATTAGATCGAGATGGTGAATACTTTAATGGAGTGTTTCTAGATTATCTCAAAGTAAATGGTATAGTCTCCCAGTGGACTCCTCCAGATTGGTATCTGAAAGGAGAAATCGAACTTTGTTAGACATAGTTCGGTCCATGATGAGCTATACAAATCTTCCAGTATTCATATGGGGTTATGCATTGGAAACCTCAGCATATTTACTGAATAAGGTGCCTTCCAAAACTGTTCCTCAAACTCTGTATGAGATATGGAAAGTAAGGAAACCGAGTCTTAAACACGTTAAGATTTGGGGATGTCCAGCTTATGTCAAGTAAGTTGACCCAGATAAGCTGGAATATCGATCCGTAAAATGTAGTTTTGTGGGATATCCTAAAGAGACTTTAGGGTATTACTTTTACACCGATCATCGGGTGTTTGTCTCCAGACATGCTACCTTCTTGGAAAAGGAGTTTATCCTTGAAGGAAACAGGGGGAGCAAAATTGAACTTGATGAAGTTCAAGAAGCACAAACTACTACGGATCAAGTGGAAACACCTGTTATGACTGAACAAACTTTTGTGGAACAGCCCATTCATAGATCAGGGAGAGTGTTTCGCCAACCTGAGAGGTATTATGGCCTTGTCATTGAGAATGACAATGAGTTGTCGATCATTGATGATGACGACCCTGTGACCTATAATGAGGCTATGAGTAGTGTTGACTCAGAGAAATGGCAAAGTGCCATGAAATCCAGAATGGAATCTATGTATACGGTATACAAAAGATAGATTATAGCAGATGGCCAGGTGGAGACCTTTAAGGCCAAGCTTGTGGCAATTGGATTCAAACAAAGGCAATGGATTGACTTTGATGAAACCTTTTACCTGTAGCCCTATTAAAATCAGTTCGGATTTTGCTTACGATTGCTGCTTACTACGATTATGAGATCTGGCAATTAGCCAGATGATTTTCTTTCCAAGAGAAATGAAAACCTAGTGTGTAAGCTACTGCAAACCATATGTGGTTTAAAGCAAGCTTCTCGAAAGATGGAACATTCGTTTTGATGAGACAATCAAAGAGTTTGATTTTATCAAAAACGCAGATGAACCATGCATCTACAAAAGGGTTAGTGGGAGCGCGGTAACATTTCTTGTATTGTATTGAATTAGAGTTGACACACATAACAACATAGCAGACCCACTCACAAAGCTACTTTATGAAAGTCACTTTGATCGTCATGAAGACAAGATGGGTATTAGATACCAGAGTGATTGGCTTTAGTACAAGTGGGAGATTGAAAGGAATATGTCCTAAGTCCAATCATGTATTAGGATTTAGGAATAACTTTTATGTAATCTGTTTTGATTTCATTGATATTAATAAAAGACTTGTTTTGTTTTTATTACGGGCTCTATCTATTTAAGTGTTTAAATAAGATATACCATAGTTTAGAGTAAAGCTTTTTATGGATTATGATGAGATCAGAATAGTGAGACCTAAAAAGATGATAACTCTAAACTTAAATAGTTCCTGGTCATAGGATTACTAACTGGTAATTAATAATCCGCAAAGATCGATACATACTATGCTTGCTTCATTATGAAGGATGTCTGTTCTCATAGACATTTTTGTGGTGACACTATAGCTAGTATGTAGGTGTTTATTATAGAATAAGTTCACTGAACATGACTCGAACAGCTGAACAACTGATGGAGTTCACTCACGTGTCAGCAGTTGTTCACATAGTGATAGTTGTACAAGTATCCTTAGACTTGAGGTCATCATAGTCATCTTGTGTACACTGAACTATGTTTCGGTTTAGTTCTTAGTCTCCAGGGACAATTATTAGTGCTCTTCTGGGTATAAGAATTTGTACACGAAGATAGTGTATGATCAATAAAGGATCTACCCCTTCCAGTGAAGGAAGCGAATATTCAAGGCTGATCCACTTATGCTAGTTCAGGAATCTCTGACCAGAGTGAATGAAATTAGAAAGGAGTTTCTAATTTGCATAGAACTACGCATAGTAAATGGTAAGCAAGTGATTGAATTAGATAGGCTTGACACGAGATCCATGCCTTGTATTTAATCGGAACATTGTAGGGTAGAGGGAGTTTATTGTACGGTAACTATTCACTAACAGGTTCTTGGTATTCTAAGTAGTGAATTCATATTATCCGGATAGTCGCGATATGTTGAGAAGTATCACTCACGATGTAGAATAAATGTGATTAATTAATTAATCATATTTAATAAATTAGAGAATTTATATAAATAATGATAAAATAGTTTTATTATTATTTATTTCTACTACCGGCTTAATATTAATCCTACAGGGTCACACCATAAAAAGAGAATGATTTAATGGTGGAGGAATTAATTAATAATGGCTAATAATTATTTATTTGTGAAATAAATAATTAATTGGCAAATTTAATAATTGATTAAATGAGATTTAATTGATTATAAAATAATTAAGAAAAGTTCTTAATATTATTAATTAAAGGATTTAATTTTTGGAAATTAAATCAAGAGAGAGAATTATTTCTAAAGTATTTAGAAAAAGGATTAATGATTAAAAGGTGTTTTAATTATTAATGAGAATAATAAATGGGATAATAATAATAATATTTATGGGAAAATTTCAGCTGAAAATTTTGCCTATAAATACACTATTATAGACCCTAATTTTATTCTAACCCCATCGAAACCCGAAAACCCAAAAAGTTTGGAAAACCCAATTCTCTCCACCTCCTTCCTCCTCCTTAACATCATTTTCTTGGTGGATACCGGTGGAGTGCTTCACACTTGAGGAGCAACTGCTAAGGATCTCTGATCGTTGTCTCCGAATTATTTTTAAAGGTTAGATTCGATCCCTCGAATTTTTATTCATGATCTGTATGCTTTTATTTGGATTTTATATGTGTAAAAGTGTTTTGCCATGCCCCGCTGTGTTTAAAATCCAACAACCACTCCTCAAATCCAGTTTAGAGTATAATTTGCTGGCCTTTAACTCTGCTAATAGCTCTTCTATGATAGGTATTGGAAATTTATTTTTTACAGTGATGGAATTGAGGGCCCTGTAATCTATAACCAGCCTCCAACTATTATCATTCTTTCTGACAAGTAATACAGGAGCTACAAGGGTGAGGACATGTTCCTAATGACACCAGCTGTGTAATAACCCCAATTTTTGGAAATTTTTGAAACCCTTATGAATAGTGTTTTTGCTGAATGAGAAAACTGTTCATGCCACGCTATGTAGGGGTTCTGTTATTGATCTTATGGGATATTATTAGTACTCTATGTGGTATATAAGTGTATGTAAAGATCGTCAGAATCCAATTCTGAACACTTTGGTTTTTCCCGGAAATCCACAAGATACGGAGAGAATTGAGTATAAGGTAACAGGATAAAAAGGATTTAAATTAAAGGATTATAATAGAGGATCATAAAAAGGAATATAATGTATTGAGAAAGGTTAAGGGAACCTAAGTAATAAGATCCCGGGTATGATCCTTCAAACGATAAACGAGAACGAAAGTTAAGCGAACTGTATAACAGATCAGCGGTCATTAGTCAAACGATTAGGAAGTTAATCAAAGGGATTAGTGGGAATGATGTCATCCAACCAATAGAAAGAGGACAAGGAAGGGAGGATGACATCATGAGAATGACACAAGCATGACAAGGGAAGGAAGAAGGTGTGGTTGAATGAGAACCACACAAATTCAAGGGCAAGAAGGTAATTGACTAAAGCAAATACAAAAACCTAGCAACCAAGCAAAACAAATCACAAAACACCAAATCCTCCATTTCTTCATGAAGCTCTCGGCTTCTTTCTTAAGAAATGGGAAGTCCAAGCTCCTCCACTTACTATTTAGCAAGGTAATTATCTAAGCTTCCCCATGGATAGTTACATACTTCCTATAAGTTTAAGCTTCTAATTCCAAGCCAATCTTTTTCTATAAATCATGAAAGAAGATGGTGAATAGTGTTTTCAAGAACTAAAATTTGTGTTCTTGAAGTTTTGTTTAGATTAAGCTTGGATAAGGGCTTTAAAGGTGATTCCAAGCCATTCTCTTGATTCTCCACTCTCCAAGGAAGGTATAAACTACAAACCCTAGCTTTAGTTTTGAGTAATTAGGATTGAATGTGTTTGATATAGCATATGTGAAGCATGATGCTTGATTGGTTGAAGTTTGGTTGAGTTTGTAGAGATTAGTTGGTTTTGTTGCATTGTTGGAGTTGTAAATCTTGGTAATTAGTTAAAGAACCTAAGTAAAGCTTTTAGTTCATGTGAGGAATAAGTATAAATGGTTAATGTGGATTTGTTGGGGCTGTTATGATGTGGTTTGGAGGAATATTGGTTGTATGATTGAATTGGGGTTGATTTGTGGTTGGTATTGAATGGTTTAAAATTTGGGAAATCGCGTAAACATAGCCGTCGTAACGTTCGATTTTCTGTAGACTGTTTTTGTGCATAACATTAGGACCCGAGAACCCCCTGCTAGATTATGACCACTGCCATGTTTAGATAGCTCATGTTACGAGCTTCGTTTTGATATGTAGTTCGTTCGATTCCGATGCACGGTTTAGGAGAAACGACCGTTTCAAGTAACGACGTTTCGCGAACGAAACTTTTCCCCTCGCCTTACTTTGAAACATAGGTTAAAGACCAAAAAGGGTTAATTAATGTATGAAACATTTATGGTAAGTGTGTTAGGCAGTTGGTAAGACACTCGCGAAGGAATCGCTTTAAAACTCGTAAAGGTTAAATTATTAAAAATGGTGGAGCCGAGGGTACCCGAGCGACTTAAGCAAATCAGTGAGCGCAAAACAAGCGTTAGAGTCTAAGTTAGTTAAAGTATAGAATTACAAGTGATTTTGGTTTAATTCCAACTTACTTGTTGTTTATAGGTTACCAGACTCGTCCTGAGCCATTCGTAACCCCCAGTCGCTCAGGCAAGTATTCTATCCGTTATACTGTTGTTGTGATGTATGCATTTGTATATGCATGATCTTGCGATAAATGCATATTGGTTATTTAGCAAATTCTTGCAATATATTGTAGCATGTGATATGGTATATATGCATGCCTGTTTCATATTCTTGAAATATATCTGTTGGTTCAGTTGATAATACCTATGCTAGAGGATAGCGGTAACTTGCATATACCCTTAGTATAGGGACCCAAAGGTGAAAATATTTTCTAAAACCGGGAGTCGAGGATCCCGAGTAGATTTTGTATATATGGATATGGATATATATATATATATATATATATATATATTTATATATATATATGGTTATAGTTTTCCAAACTATTAATCGAATAAGGTTTATTCGATAACTTTAACTTTATTTTATTATTGAATATTATTTCGAATATTATTCGAAGGCGTATGACTCCTTTTATTTATTTATTTGAATATTATTTCGAATATTATTCGAAGGCGTATGACTCCTTTTATTTATTTATTTGAATATTATTTGAATATTCATTTGAAGGCTTATGACTCAGTTTATATTATTTATTGAATATTATTTGAATATTCATTTGAGGATCTATGACTCCGATTATTTGCTGAGGTATATTCTGTATTTTATTAAAGAATAAGATGTCAATAATCAAACTTATTTTCGATTATTCAAATAAAGATAATACTTTCATATAAGTATATCTTTGGTTATTTAATACTCGTTTCAAGTATAAGTTTTAATACTTCTACTTCAATTATTTTTATAAAGATTATTCTTTATGGGAATATTATTTAAATAATAATATTCAGTCATTTTCTAAATATTCTGGGGACTGATTTACTTCATTAAATCAGCTTTACTCCAAACACTCTATAAAGTGTTTTCGAGTCTTCAAAATGATTTTTAAAGTTAGAGCGGATCCCAAAACTCATTTTTATATTTAAGATCTTCCTTTTTTAAGGGGATTTAAATACTCGCTCAAAACCTGGGGAATCCAGCTCTGTGGTGTATTTTATATTCGCAACGAGGTTGCAGTTTTGGTAAATGAATTGATTACTTGCCCAATGTTCGGGAAGTAAGCCCATGTAATTGAGTCGGCATAAGCGACAGGCCGGGGTACGGTCTATTAAAGTGTAAGTGGCTGGGTGGCAGTCCATCAACGCGTGAGGGGCCGGGTAACGGTCTAGCGCGAGGTCCTAATGCGGCCAGGGTGATGACCGGTGAGGAATTCATCCATCTACAGTAGAAAAGGTTACTTATTGGTATCTTTGCCTGATCAGCAAGATATCTGGTTTATGCCAAAATTCTTTTCCTTTCCAAAATTCATTGGATGTTTCAAACTCTGTTCATACTTTACATAACAGAGGTTCCAGGAAATGTTTAAGAGATATATATATATGTGGATATATATATATCGGGACTAAATAAAGTATCTCGTAACTTTATTTCATTCAATAATATTTCAAAGATTGAATCTATTCAAATCTTGTCTTGTAGTCTCATCTATGTGATGAACTTTTGAAACTGATTATAACTTGAACGGTGGTAGTTCAAGTAGTATTGGGAAAGATATAAGTATATTGGGGTATTTGGTAACCTCATCTTTTAAACTTATATCTAATTAATAATTGTCTTATGAATGACAAAGATTTTCAGAAAAACGTTGAGACAAGGTTAGATATATGAGATCACCTTGCAACGATATTTTTTTATACAGTTATACACTGGGACTTTGTGTATATTATGCATGGAAGAGGACTTCCAATATTTTGAAAAGTATATATGTATATATACTGAATATTTTGCGACTTCATCGCATTAAGATATCAAACTTGGTTCATTTCTTTTGACCAAGACTTTCATGAGTATTATGAGTAGGCTCATATATTGTAAATCATTATACATATTATTTTGGTGGGCTTGCTGCTCACCCTTGCTTTATTTCTTCATCACACAACAACAGTTAGGAAAGATGGCCATACTCCAGCAGACCCAGCGCAAGCGCGTGGGAAGCGTCCCGCGTCTTCCCGTTGATGTTGTAGCTGTTATAGCTGCAGAGGTAGATCTATTGTAGATCAGACCATCTACTTTTGAGAATCAATTATGTATAATTATAACTTGTGGCAGATAATGGCAATTAACTGTAAATTTATCAAGTAATCATTTTGGGTTGTAATAACTTTTAAATTGGGGATTCAAAGACTTGTACT
Organism: Apium graveolens; assembly: GCF_009905375.1. Classification (NCBI taxonomy): domain Eukaryota; kingdom Viridiplantae; phylum Streptophyta; class Magnoliopsida; order Apiales; family Apiaceae; genus Apium; species Apium graveolens. Next base: position 102,349,699 of record NC_133653.1, on the reverse strand, counting down.
TATTTAAATTTCATCTCTGAGACTATAACGGGTTGTGGTGTGTGTTAGTGTGGGGTCACAGCATAAGGTTATTTATTATTAATTAAGTGAAGTGATATTGTGGAAAGAAAGACCGTGACGACCCGGATCCCCGACCCCGGATCTGGGGGGTGTTACAGTAATGGTATTAGAGCTAAGCGTTATAAACCTCAGAGATGATGGGATGTTAAGATAATAAGTTCACTAAGATAATAAGAACTCTTGCCAAGTTCATAGTCGGACTACCTAACGTAGTACTGACAGTTAAAACCCTTATGGGAACCCTTATAAATGTAGCGATAGAAGCGTAGTTCGTTATCGTATAGAGTAGCGGGACTCCGAACCCTGAGGTTGAGGAGCAACAGCGCGATGATGTTTTATTACTAATTGGAGATCGGATTGTGGATCCGATAGAGTGTCCTAATGCAGGACCGGATGATGTTGATATTGAGGATGTAGCGGTTGCGGATGCTGTCCCAGAAGGGATAGTTGCTGAGAAGGATCCCATGGAGGATCCTGACAAGAATGAATAAAGGACCACTGATGAATTGATGACCATGGTTAGGTCGACTACCAGAGGTAGGATTGGTCGGTCACTACCAGAGGTTCGTTCAAGTTTGTAAAGACAGTAGCCCCTTTAACGCGGCTTACTCATAAGACTGAGAAGTTCGAATAGGCAGAGAAATGCAAGAACAGCTTTTAAGAACTGAAGCAAAGGTTGGTGACGGCCCCTATGTTGGCGTTGCCGGAGGGAAAAAGGAGATTTTGTGATTTGTAAGTGACGTTTCGCATAAGGAATTAGGGTGCTTCTTATATAGCACAGCAAGATAATCGCGTCTGCGTCAAGACAATTAAGGGAATTTAAAATTCGATATCCCTACCCTTGAGCTTGGGCTCGTGGCAATAGTTTTGCCCTAAAGATTTGAGGCACTACTTGTATGGAGAGAAGTGTGAGATTCACAAACCATAGGAGCTCTAGTACATTCTTATGTAGAAAGAGCTCAACATACGCCAGAGGAGGCGGTTAGAGCTAATCAAGAATTATGATTGGGAGATTCTTTATCCTTCGGGGAAAACCAATATGGTGGCTGATGCCCTTAGTAAAAAGGAGAGACTCAAGATGATAATGTCTTTTGGAGAGTTTATAAGAGATTTTGAGAAAATGGAAATAGTAGTGAAGGTAACCGGAGCCGGTACCGAAAAGCTGTTTGAGATAGCAATACAACCCGAATGATTGGAAAAGAACATATTGTGCCATTAAAAGTGATGAATGAAGGCAGAGAGCCAACAAATAGATATGAGATTAATACCGAGAGAGATGATAAGGGAATAATGAGGTATTCCTATAGAATTTGGGTTCCAAATGTTTAAGAGCTTAAAGATGAAATCTTAGATGAAAGCTACTTTGAGGAATAAGAGTTAGGGCAAACCCTGAACGTGATAGTCAGGGAGGTTGCCACCAAGACAAAAGGAACCCATAACATGATGAAGTGGAAAATGAGGATTTAAATTATGTAAGATGACCCCAATTATGGGGAGTAGGAAGAAATATTTAGACTAAGAAAGCAAAAGTCGAGCGAGATAAGGAGACCCGAGACGGTACTCCTATACGGAAATTCATGAACCTGTCTAAACAGAACTTATATTTTATTCCCAACCACCACCTTGAGGAAATAATGCGATAGGAAATTCTTTTAGGACCTTTAAGTCTCTAAGCTCTCAGAGTTCCAAGGAACAGGTTGACCTAGTCGAGGCAAGAGCCTGGCTAAAGGAAATACAGGAATCATTTGAGATTCTAAATGATTGACGAATCACAAAAGACTGTTTTGTCACTTACCCTCCTAAGAGAGGCCACCCGCTGGTGAAAGGCCAAGGAAGGCACGGAGCAAGAGATTATAATAAACTGATTTAAGTTCAGTCAATTGTTTACAGGAAAGTACTTCCCAAGGTTATGAAGATAGTGTAAAAGCTTTAGAGCCAGAACAAAGGCGGACGAGTATGATGAATTATGAATCTAAGTTGTAAAAGTTGTCAAGATTCGTTCTGAGGACACGAATCCAGAATGACGGGATGTTTCAAATCAATGCTTATGTTGTGATTGGTTTGTGAAATAATGATAAGAGAAAGGAAAATAAAAAGAAACTAAATTGAAAGGAATATAAAGGCAATAGAGTTTGAGGTATGATAAGGGAGTTGGGTATAAGGAAACCCTAAAGACTCGTAGTAATAGAAATAGAAAAGTATGCATTTGTCAGGATGAGGGTGATTCACCATGAGTTAAAATTGATGGTTGAAGGCATAAGAGATACATATATTTTATCCCCTGTAAGTTGGGAGGATTCAAGGAAACCTTGAGATAGTTCGAAGGATAAATAATGAGACGCGGATAGACTGAGGAGACAAGGAAGTAAGAAATTAGGAAAAATTGGATGAAGGAAGTGACCTTCAAGAATGTGAAGTGTAAGACCGGTGGCATGATACCCAGAAAGGGAGACGCCAGGTATGAAAGATATCCCAACATTGAGGTGACTGTTGAGATAAACAACAAAAGTAAATAAGGAATTATTAAGAAGAAGTTCATGTTGAACATGACCAATATCTTCCATAACATCCATGTTATCATTACCAAATCAGGAAAGAAAAGCGGATGACCATTGTTATCTTTTGGAGGCCATATGGATTGACCTCAATTTGAATAAGGATGCTATTATGAAGTTAGGTATAGACTATCGAAGTGGGGAATGATGAATAAGATAATCTATCTAGGATATATGACTTGATTTATCCATGGAAGGATGCAGGTACCTTTTAAAGGTGGAATTAAGGATAGAACATTGGTAACTTAAAATGAATCCTAGGGGACTGCATAAAGGTTGGCATGTCACCCTTAATAGGGACAGTATGAGTTTTGACAGTATGATTGGGAAAGGGTTAAGGTAACAACAACCTTTAAGGATCAGTGGAGAAATTTTTCAGAAGTATATTAGACAATGGTTCTACTATTAGTAAATGGTATTGTGATATGTCCTGTATCTAGGGAATACAGGAGGAACGATTGAAGGATAACCTTAGAGGTTTTATAAGGAAAAAGGTAATATTCAAAATTTTCAAGAATAGAAATGTGGATAAAGGAAATATGACGTAATTATAATGATGCCAAGTGGGGCACGTGTTGAACCACGAGAAAGTATGAATCGAACCAGTAAAGGTCGAAATTGTTCAGGGCAATTAGGGCCCAGGATAAAAGATGTTCTAAGTATGATTAAGAGTCAGTCATGACAGTGATTAACCTCTAAAGACTGAGGCAATAACTTATGGAAAAATGGTGATATTTTTTTTTTACTACTCATCAGATTTTAAGGAATACATCTTCACAAAAGCAGTGATTGAAATAAGGTAGAAAATTTATTTGGAGGTGGTTAAAATGACATTAACTGTAAGGAAATTTTACTATCAGGAAAGGCCAAAGAGGTGGCCGACACTTTAAAGGTAAGTGGATAATTATAGGCGCGTGTGCCAAAAGAATACAGTGATGATGGTTAAAAATGTGAAGGTTGAATTATGGTTTGGAAGATTGACATTCCTTCTGATGACTGTGCAATACCCAACCGTAATAGTAGTTGGTAAAGGTTTAATTCGTGTAATCGCCATGAACGGGCTATCTATCTTTGAAGGTCCTATCTTGAGATAAGCCAGGACCATGTTTCAAAAAGGACTAGATGAACCCTTGAGTTAATTCTTCTATTTAGGGCGTATGATTAAGAATGGTATTAACCTGCTATCGTTGCTTTGATTGAAACTCTTCTGCACTTTTATCTGCTTCATGTCATGTATGTATGTCAGGATCAGGAGTGTTCTTCATGAATCAGGAATGGTGATTATGTTACCTCCTTAGAAGGATTTGATACGAGATGTATGGACTCCGTATGGTTAGCTATTAAGACTTCATGGAAAATGAATGACTACAGTAGGTCAGTGGTGGACCATAGTAAGGCAGCAATGATTCTGCGGGTAATGAGCTGATTACAACCGTGAGAGTTGTATTGGAATGAGTGTTGAGATTGAGTACCACTAATCGGGTCGTGGTAGTGTATAAGTTATCATTGATAGACTAATTAAGTAGAGTATCTACCTAGTGAATTATTATTCTTCCTTATCAATAGAGAGTCGTATTATTATACGAGGAAGGTTGCAGTGCAAGCATAGAATTCTAGTAACGATGAGGTCTAGAATGAGATCCCAGATTCGATTTTCGATATCGAGGGAGTTTCAAAGGTGATTGTGTATAAGCTCGAGGAAGAGCATGGGTCCATAGAATGATGGACGGAATGGCGAAAATATTTAGGCACGTGAAATGCGATGCTATAATACTTGATGTTGATATAAATACATATATGTTTTGTTCTTCTATGACAAACCTCTATAGTTCAGAGGTAGATTCCAAGCCAGATATTTTATGGCAATAAATTTTTTTTTTATGAATATACAATTCTCTTCAATTCGTTCTTTTCTCTTCTTTTCATTTCATGTAAGCTGAGAAGAACAACCCTTCCAGAAGGGGAGGTATTGCCGAATGACTATCTATCTGTGTGATAGAAGCCGAGTAGGATACCAGCTATTGTTTAATTGCTTGTCAAGTACTAAAGGCTGGCCACCTTCTGTACTAACTATGCGATATAACAAGTGTTCATGATCATAGTGATCTCTTAACAAATTCCTTTACTTCTATATGATTAATCAAACTTTGGAAAATAGAAACAACTAAAAAAGGAGTAATAAAGTGGTGGTAGTATGCGGAATGGGAACACATTCGTGATACTAAGGTTGACGTGGTTATTAAAAGATTATAGAACGCTAACGAACAAAAGTATAACCAGTATAATATTAGGAACGGAAGGTAGTAGCGATTACGAACTCGAAAAGAATGGGTATTGAGAAGCAAAAGCTATAATGATTAGAAGCTATGATGAGAGTCTGTGTAATAAGACTTGAAAGAATTTGGAATGATCACTTAACGCGGATTAAGCTATCTTACGACAATAGATCATATGTCATTATCGAGATGTCGCCTTATGAGATCCTTGAGGGAAGACAATGCCAATCTCCTTTATGTTAGGATGAAGTTGTAGAGCGCTAGATGCTCAGACCAGTAGTGGTCCAAAGGACCAAGGATATAATAGATCTAATCAGAGGATGGCTGGTAGTAGCCCAAGATGGACATGATAAGTATGTTGATTTGACACGAAAGGATAAAGAGTACGAAATAGGGGACCTAGTAATGTTATAGGTATCCCTTGGAAAGGATTGATGAGATTCGGAAAGAAAGGAAAGCTAAGTCTACAATTTGTTGGACCCTTGGATATATTAAGACGTTTGGGAAGTTAGCATATGAGCTAGCCCTAACCCCGAACATGTAGCAGGTCGTAACGTGTTCCACGTATTAATGTTAAGGAAGTGTAATTCAGATGCCAGACAAATAGGGGCATATGAGCGCATAGACATGCAACCAGACGTAACCTATATGGAGCAACCAGGAAGGGTTATAGAGTGAAAAGGAACGAGTGTTTAGGAGAAGGGTTATCAAACTAGTAAGAGTTTGATGGTAGAACCACAATGTGGGAAAATTGACTCGAGAGTTAGAAAGTGCAATGCTAAGAGAGTATCCCTATTTATTTTCAATTTGATTCCGGGACGGAATCCTTTTAAGGAGGGGAGACTGTAATAACCCCAATTTTTGGAAATTTTTGAAACCCTTATGAATAGTGTTTTTGCTGAATGAGAAAACTGTTCATGCCACGCTATGTAGGGGTTCTGTTATTGATCTTATGGGATATTATTAGTACTCTATGTGGTATATAAGTGTATGTAAAGATCGTCAGAATCCAACTCTGAACACTTTGGTTTTTCCCGGAAATCCACAAGATACGGAGAGAATTGAGTATAAGGTAACAGGATAAAAAGGATTTAAATTAAAGGATTATAATAGAGGATCATAAAAAGGAATATAATGTATTGAGAAAGGTTAAGGGAACCTAAGTAATAAGATCCCGGGTATGATCCTTCAAACGATAAACGAGAACGAAAGTTAAGCGAACTGTATAACAGATCAGCGGTCATTAGTCAAACGATTAGGAAGTTAATCAAAGGGATTAGTGGGAATGATGTCATCCAACCAATAGAAAGAGGACAAGGAAGGGAGGATGACATCATGAGAATGACACAAGCATGACAAGGGAAGGAAGAAGGTGTGGTTGAATGAGAACCACACAAATTCAAGGGCAAGAAGGTAATTGACTAAAGCAAATACAAAAACCTAGCAACCAAGCAAAACAAATCACAAAACACCAAATCCTCCATTTCTTCATGAAGCTCTCGGCTTCTTTCTTAAGAAATGGGAAGTCCAAGCTCCTCCACTTACTATTTAGCAAGGTAATTATCTAAGCTTCCCCATGGATAGTTACATACTTCCTATAAGTTTAAGCTTCTAATTCCAAGCCAATCTTTTTCTATAAATCATGAAAGAAGATGGTGAATAGTGTTTTCAAGAACTAAAATTTGTGTTCTTGAAGTTTTGTTTAGATTAAGCTTGGATAAGGGCTTTAAAGGTGATTCCAAGCCATTCTCTTGATTCTCCACTCTCCAAGGAAGGTATAAACTACAAACCCTAGCTTTAGTTTTGAGTAATTAGGATTGAATGTGTTTGATATAGCATATGTGAAGCATGATGCTTGATTGGTTGAAGTTTGATTGAGTTTGTAGAGATTAGTTGGTTTTGTTGCATTGTTGGAGTTGTAAATCTTGGTAATTAGTTAAAGAACCTAAGTAAAGCTTTTAGTTCATGTGAGGAATAAGTATAAATGGTTAATGTGGATTTGTTGGGGCTGTTATGATGTGGTTTGGAGGAATATTGGTTGTATGATTGAATTGGGGTTGATTTGTGGTTGGTATTGAATGGTTTAAAATTTGGGAAATCGCGTAAACATAGCCGTCGTAACGTCCGATTTTCTGTAGACTGTTTTTGTGCATAACATTAGGACCCGAGAACCCCCTGCCAGATTATGACCACTGCCATGTTTAGATAGCTCATGTTACGAGCTTCGTTTTGATATGTAGTTCGTTCGATTCCGATGCACGGTTTAGGAGAAACGACCGTTTCAAGTAACGGCGTTTCGCGAACGAAACTTTTCCCCTCGCCTTACTTTGAAACATAGGTTAAAGACCAAAAAGGGTTAATTAATGTATGAAACATTTATGGTAAGTGTGTTAGGCAGTTGGTAAGACACTCGCGAAGGAATCGCTTTAAAACTCGTAAAGGTTAAATTATTAAAAATGGTGGAGCCGAGGGTACCCGAGCGACTTAAGCAAATCAGTGAGCGCAAAACAAGCGTTAGAGTCTAAGTTAGTTAAAGTATAGAATTACAAGTGATTTTGGTTTAATTCCAACTTACTTGTTGTTTATAGGTTACCAGACTCGTCCCGAGCCATTCGTAACCCCCAGTCGCTCAGGCAAGTATTCTATCCGTTATACTGTTGTTGTGATGTATGCATTTGTATATGCATGATCTTGCGATAAATGCATATTGGTTATTTAGCAAATTCTTGCAATATATTGTAGCATGTGATATGGTATATATGCATGCATGTTTCATATTCTTGAAATATATCTGTTGGTTCAGTTGATAATACCTATGCTAGAGGATAGCGGTAACTTGCATATACCCTTAGTATAGGGACCCAAAGGTGAAAATATTTTCTAAAACCGGGAGTCGAGGATCCCGAGTAGATTTTGTATATATGGATATGGATATATATATATATATATTTATATATATATATATGGTTATAGTTTTCCAAACTATTAATCGAATAAGGTTTATTCGATAACTTTAACTTTATTTTATTATTGAATATTATTTCGAATATTATTCGAAGGCGTATGACTCCTTTTATTTATTTATTTGAATATTATTTCGAATATTATTCGAAGGCGTATGACTCCTTTTATTTATTTATTTGAATATTATTTGAATATTCATTTGAAGGCTTATGACTCAGTTTATATTATTTATTGAATATTATTTGAATATTCATTTGAGGATCTATGACTCCGATTATTTGCTGAGGTATATTCTGTATTTTATTAAAGAATAAGATGTCAATAATCAAACTTATTTTCGATTATTCAAATAAAGATAATACTTTCATATAAGTATATCTTTGGTTAGTTAATACTCGTTTCAAGTATAAGTTTTAATACTTCTACTTCAATTATTTTTATAAAGATTATTCTTTATGGGAATATTATTTAAATAATAATATTCAGTCATTTTCTAAATATTCTGGGGACTGATTTACTTCATTAAATCAGCTTTACTCCAAACACTCTATAAAGTGTTTTCGAGTCTTCAAAATGATTTTTAAAGTTAGAGCGGATCCCAAAACTCATTTTTATATTTAAGATCTTCCTTTTTTTAAGGGCATTTAAATACTCGCTCAAAACCTGGGGAATCCGGCTCTGTGGTGTATTTTATATTCGCAACGAGGTTGCAGTTTTGGTAAATGAATTGATTACTTGCCCAATGTTCGGGAAGTAAGCCCATCTAATTGAGTCGGCATAAGCGACAGGCCGGGGTACGGTCTATTAAAGTGTAAGTGGCTGGGTGGCAGTCCATCAACGCGTGAGGGGCCGGGTAACGGTCTAGCGCGAGGTCCTAATGCGGCCAGGGTGATGACCGGTGAGGAATTCATCCATCTACAGTAGAAAAGGTTACTTATTGGTATCTTTGCCTGATCAGCAAGATATCTGGTTTATGCCAAAATTCTTTTCCTTTCCAAAATTTATTGGATGTTTCAAACTCTGTTCATACTTTACATAACAGAGGTTCCAGGAAATGTTTAAGAGATATATATATATGTGGATATATATATATCGGGACTAAATAAAGTATCTCATAACTTTATTTCATTCAATAATATTTCAAAGATTGAATCTATTCAAATCTTGTCTTGTAGTCTCATCTATGTGATGAACTTTTGAAACTGATTATAACTTGAACGGTGGTAGTTCAAGTAGTATTGGGAAAGATATAAGTATATTGGGGTATTTGGTAACCTCATCTTTTAAACTTATATCTAATTAATAATTGTCTTATGAATGACAAAAATTTTCAGAAAAACGTTGAGACAAGGTTAGATATATGAGATCACCTTGCAACGATATTTTTTTATACAGTTATATACTGGGACTTTGTGTATATTATGCATGGAAGAGGACTTCCAATATTTTGAAAAGTATATATGTATATATACTGAATATTTTGCGACTTCATCGCATTAAGATATCAAACTTGGTTCATTTCTTTTGACCAAGACTTTCATGAGTATTATGAGTAGGCTCATATATTGTAAATCATTATACATATTATTTTAGTGGGCTTGCTGCTCACCCTTGCTTTATTTCTTCATCACACAACAACAGTTAGGAAAGATGGCCAGACTCCAGCAGACCCAGCGCAAGCGCGTGGGAAGCGTCCCGCGTCTTCCCGTTGATGTTGTAGCTGCTATAGCTGCAGAGGTAGATCTATTGTAGATCAGACCATCTACTTTTGAGAATCAATTATGTATAATTATAACTTGTGGCAGATAATGGCAATTAACTGTAAATTTATCAAGTAATCATTTTGGGTTGTTATAACTTTTAAATTGGGGATTCAAAGACTTGTACTTATTTAAATTTCATCTCTGAGACTATAACGGGTTGTGGTGTGTGTTAGTGTGGGGTCACAGCATAAGGTTATTTATTATTAATTAAGTGAAGTGATATTGTGGAAAGAAAGACCGTGACGACCCGGATCCCCGACCCCGGATCTGGGGGGTGTTACAAGCTGTTAGCATTTCCCTAGTGATATTCTCAATCTCTTCTCTGTGGGAAAGTGGGCATCTATAAGGGTTTAATGCCACTGGCTGGCTTCCTGGTTTAAGGGGAATGTGATGGTCATGTGATCTGGATGGAGGAAGTGATTTGGACAAGGCAAACAGATCCTCGTACCGGTCTACCAAGGTTTTTATATAATCTGGAATTTTAATATCTTCTTCTTGATTATCGTCCAGAGCAGTGAGTTGAATCAAGAAATATGCTTCTTTTTTGTGACATTTGGACAATTTTATGGGTGTAGTCACTATCTTGACTTGTGGTGACTTTGATTTCTGATGCAATGTGAGCAGATGTCCTTGCCAGTGCACAGATATTTCATCATGCTTGTAATCAAAGATAACTGGGCTAACCTCATTCATCCATTTAACGCCTAGAATTACATCATAGCCTCCCAGGGGTATAACATGGAGATCACCATAAAATAATTATTATCGATCATCCATTCCAGATTGTCAACTCTGGCACCATATCTGATCTTTTTGTTGGGTTTCGAGCACATAATCGCAACGGAAACAGTAATTAAAAACATAAAAAATCAGAATTTTTGAAACCCACCACAGGATTCATGCGAAAAACATATATTTAATTCATAGATCAGATTCTTTACCTTAAGAAGTTTTACTAATTGGTTGACTAATGGAAATCCAAAACTTGTTCAATCACCACGTATCCCGCTCTCGCGATCTGCGCTCGCACAAACCCGTTTCTTCTTGCTCTCTCCATCTTCTTCCTTGGTGGCTAGGGTTTTAGTAAAAGTTTTGCTTGCAAAATCAGCCACACAAGAGATATTATATAGAGAGTAGAAAAACGAATTATAACTCTTAAATAATTAGGAGTTATTATTAATTCAAAATTTCTATTTGTATCATAATTAAGTCTCACTTCATTATTTAACAAATAAATTTCATAATTAATATTAGTAAATTCGAATATCAATATTTATCTAATTAATTAAGTCATACTTAATTAATATTATAAATAATTCAAATTACTTTAATATAATTTAAATCCAATTTAAATTAAATAATCCTTCTAGCATTCTTAGTATGTGACCCTATAGGTTTTTATTACGTTGGCAACGAATTTTAAATCTAATTTAAAATCGTAAATAATGAGCGATATCTAGTAATACATCATTGCTACCCAAGTAATAATAACTGAATCGGTGATCGATTAAACCTTTTGTGATTATTGTACAATGTAATATAATCCCTTTAACCAAATATTATAGATTAAACTAGAGGCGTGTAATTTGTCATCCTCATCATAGTTTAATCTAAGTTTCCTTTTTCAATGAGTAGACTATCATATCAAATCAACATTTGAGCGTGGCCACGCATTTCATAATCTAGCTCACACAAGAGGCCAATAATATCACTCATAAAATAGGAGGGTTAAATCCCATCTAGATCATTCATATTTCTCATACGATTCATAATATACTTAATGTCCACTTTTATCATTACCCGGATAAGGATAACTTTTAATGGAATCAATGTATATTAATTCTCGTATAGAAATATAATGACTTCAGGTATAAGGACCATTACATCATTATCACTGTGAGAATTACTTATGACACAACAGAGATGTAGAATCTCACATTGGGTCTGTCCAGCACCATGTACATATACATTTGCCTGTGTTTTTTACTTTAGTGTCACTATACCTATGATCAATGAGATGTGATCATCAGTCAACAAACACACCAGTCTTAATGCATTATTATTGCCCCTTAATAATAATACTCGACTAGGGACCTTTAGGAATATTGATACTATTCTCATAATCTCATTTCTAAGTCACGTACTTAGAGATATAGAATTGCATATCATATTCCAAGGACATTTATTAATCTAACATTTATATCACAGTAAATTAAGAATTAATAAATTATAAAGAGAATAATCGATAGAACATAAACATTAATAATCCTAATGTCTTAAACTAAAACATCATAGTGTTGTCTCTAGGGCACAAACACTAATAATCTCCCACTTGCATTGTAGAATCTCACATTGGGTCTGTCCAGCACCATGTACATATACATTTGCCTGTGTTTTTTACTTTAGTGTCACTATACCTATGATCAATGAGATGTGATCATCAGTCAACAAACACACCAGTCTTAATGCATTATTATTGCCCCTTAATAATAATACTCGACTAGGGACCTTTAGGAATATTGATACTATTCTCATAATCTCATTTCTAAGTCACGTACTTAGAGATATAGAATTGCATATCATATTCCAAGGACATTTATTAATCTAACATTTATATCACAGTAAATTAAGAATTAATAAATTATAAAGAGAATAATCGATAGAACATAAACATTAATAATCCTAATGTCTTAAACTAAAACATCATAGTGTTGTCTCTAGGGCACAAACACTAATAATCTCCCACTTGCATTAGAGCCAATCACCCATTTATCTAATACTCATGGAACTAGTATGACCATCGTACTTCTGCTGTGACAAATCCTTAGTTAGTGGGTTTGCAACACTATCATTACTATTCACTTTACATTTATATCTCCTTAACCATTAATCTCATTAATAAGGTGATATTGCCTAAGGACATGCCTAAACAGTCTCCATGGTTGTTTCAAAAAAATATCAATATATTCGGCTTCCATAGACACATCAATGTTCTTGTTGTGACTATTCAAGCTAACATCAATTATATTTAGACAAAACACAAAATAGACATAAACTCGTTATCATCATTGTCTGTCCAAAAATTAGGTTCAGAAACTAGTATCAGTGTAACCCTTTACAACCAGTTCCCTATCATCTCCATACACCAAAAATAAATCTTTAGTCCTCTTTAAGTACTTAAGAATATTCTTGAAAACTATCAAGTGACCCTCACCTAGATTAGACTGGTATCTGATCATCATGCTCAAAGCATACGAAACATCAAGATAAATACATATCATTGTACACATTATAGATCCAATTGCCAAAGCATATGGAGCTTTCTCAAACAGCCCTTATCATCTAATGATTTAGGGGGCAGTTATCTTTTGAGATCATTATCCCATGAGACATCGAAACATATCCTTTCTATATCTCCTGCATCCTAAAATGATGCAATATTTTATCAATGTATGTACTCCGACTAGCTCGATTAATCTTTTCAATCTATCTCTATAGATCTTGATCCCTAATATATAGGTAAAATCACCCAAGTCTTTCATCGAGAAACTATTTCTCAACCAAGTCTTAACAGCCTGTAGAGAAGGTATGTCATTGCTTATTTGTTATATGTCACCTATATATAATACTAGGAATGTCACATGACTCCCACTAACCTTCTTGTAAACACATGGTTCATCTTCATTTTGAATAAAGCCAAACTCTTTGACCGTTTTATCAAAATGAATATTCATTCTCCTTGAGGCTTGCTATAATCTATAAATAGATAGAAGCAATTACAAACTATCTTAGCAAACTTTGGATCGACAAAACCCTCAGGTTATATCATATATACATCATCTTCAAGGCTCCCATATAAGAAAGCGGTTTTGACATCCATTTGCCAAATCTCATAGTCAAAGTAAACAACTATTGCTAACAAAATCCTGATGGACTTGACCATAGTAACTGGTGAAAAAGTCTCATCATAGTCTATACCATGAATTTGTTTGAAACTTTTTTGCCACTAGTCGCGTCTTATAGGTCTGTACTTTACCATCCACGTCAGTTTTCTTCTTAAAAACCTACTTGTACCCTATAGGTTTTACCCCTTCGAGTGGATAACTAAAAGTCAATACTTTATTTTGATACATGGATTTCATCACCGATTACATGGCCTCTAGCCATCTCTCGGAGTCTAAAATATTCATAGCATATTGGTAGGTGAGAGGCTTATCATTATCCGTAAGTATCACATCACCATCTTGAGTCAAAAGAAATTCATAATTTCTCCAAGGCTCATGGTGAATCCTACTAGATCTACGAATAACCTGTGTTTCTTGGACATGATTACTTTCAACATTTTAATGTACATCCTGATCTTATTCCAACTCTGGTTCAATGTTATCATGTGGTTCTCGATCTTCATTGAGATGTATTATCCTCCCACTGATTTTCTTAGAAAGTAGTTCTTCCTCAAGAAATACAGCGGCCCGAGCAACAAACACTTTGTTCTCGGAAGGATTATAAAAACTATACCCTAGTCTCATTTGGGTATCCCACAAAATAGTATCTATCTAATTTTAGTCCAAGCTTGTCAGAGGCTAAACATTTTACAAACGCTTCACGTCCCCAAATTTTCATAAATGGCATGCTATGACATTTGTCACTCTATATCTGATACGGAGTATTTTGAAATGCTTTAGTCGGAACTTGGTTAAGTGTATATGCAGTAGTTTCTAGAGCATAACCCCAGAAACTGAATGGAAGATCCGCTTGACTCATCATCAATCGCACTATGTCCAACAAGATAAGATTTCTTCTCTTAGAATCTCTATTCCATTGAGGTGTTCCAGAAGGAGTAAGTTATGCTACACTATCACACTTTTTCAAGAAACTCTTTAAATTGAGGTTTAAGTATTCTCCTCCACGATCTGATCGTAAAACTTTTATACTTTTCCCTTGTTTTCTTTTCTACTTCGGCCTTATATTCTTTGAACATTTCAAAAGAATAGGATTTGTTCTTCATAAAAACCACATATCCATATCTATTGAAATCATCAGTAAATGTTATGAAGTATTATAAGCCCCCCTTGCCATCATACGCATTCGACCGCATACATCATTATGTATAAGTCATAATCGTTCGGTGGCCCTTTCACCTGATAAGGTAAAATAAGCTTTAGTCATTTTTCCAATGAGACAAAATTATCCAAGTATCCATCTATATGTAACTCAGAAATGTGTTTCTCATTAATATGGCTTAACGACAATGGTAGAGGTAATGTTTGATTTGAGTCATCTTAGAACATATAAATTGTTAACTAATTGTGCAACATTATCAGCCTTATCATTAAAATAGAATAAACAACTATTGTTTATTTAATTAAAATAAAAACCTTTCTTGTCCTGACAAGAAATTTATTTAATGCATCCCTTAAAGGCAGGCACGTAATAACAATTTATCAAGTTCTCAATCTCGCATATACGGGCAAAATTAGGTATCGAGTTCCTTCAACTAGAGCAACAACTTTTGCTCCAATTCTAACCCTATACCTGAAGCTTGGCCATTGCTAGTCTTCTTCTTTAGGTCTTTCAAATAAGCTCGACAATTTAACTTCCATTTATCCAGTTATTTCCACAGAAATGACAACCATCTCCTTTAGCAACACCACTATTAGGCTTCAAAAGCCCTTTGGGATTGGACTTTGGTTTGTCACCGAATAAGATCAAATCTTCACCTTGACTATCTACTTTCCTTTCCCATTTGCATTCCATGTGTACATCATCAATATGGACATAATTTATGCCTTTACCGTGTTATTTTCAGCAGTTCTAAACATGCTTAACAACTCAATGAGTGTTCTGTCTATCTCATTCCTTTTGTTCTTAACAAACTAAGAATATAAGTTGTTCAAAGATTGTTTGATCAAATCAAGCTGAGTCTCTAGACTATTTTTGAAACCCAAAATATCAAGGTACATATACTTATCATCTGTGGTCTAACCGGATATCATTCTCCCATTAATGTGCCTTATTATTGTCAAATCTTTCTGAAGAGCCTATCCTTCAAACATCATTTGAAGGTGCTCAATCATATCATAAGCATCATTATGATCTTGTTGCTTCTAAAGCTCAACACTCATTATTATAAGAAGGAGATATGAAACATCAGTTACATAAATAATTTGCTTCTGGTAAGCATTTTGTTCAGCACATGTTTCATTCTTAGCTAGAAGAAATAAGGGAGGGGTTTGAGTGACATCCTTGAACCCGAAGACAATCCTCAAGTTCCCATGTCAATCGAGGAAATTATTTCATGTTAGCTTGTCCTTCTCAAGGACTATTACATAGAGAAGTTATTTGTGTTATTTGTCATTTGATATCTACAATTTTAAAGTGCATAAAATGACTTAGTCTACAGATGATCATTAAATTATGTTCAAGTGATTATTCATATATATATTCACAATATATATCTCCCACTATTTTTATCAAATCAATAGACCTAACTATTAATTCGGAAAAAATATCTTCTATATCCTTTCTAGTGAGCCAAGATCCATATTTCACCATGCATTAGGTCAGCTTTGGCTTTTCTCCTAAACATGATTATTTAGGTAGACAATATTTATAAATTATATCAACTATATAACTCTTGGATAGCTTTGTGGAACAAAATTTGTTCATATTTATCTAATAAATCTCGCCAAACTCTATGCCTCTAAGTTCACAATCCTATTGTGGTAACTTAGTTATGTCAAACCTAATAGTCAAAAGCATCAATATACTTCAACACATCTCCCACGATAGATGGGAGTACTTCTCTTTGGCGAACCCACTCCTTATAGATCTAGGGTTAACGCATTAGACTTATTGAAAGGCATCTGATCAACTTAAGATTAACTTTAGGTTTTGTTAATTTTAAAACAATCATGATCCCATCATAAAGAGATTCCCAATTTTTCGTTGAATAAAATACTTCAAATCAATATTCGTCAATGGTTTAATTTCAAGGTAGTGAGGGAGTCAGAACGGTCTCGCTTAAAACCCATGTTAGTCGCTAAACACGTGCTAATAATACACGCAAGTATACGAGTTCGCAAGGAGTATAAATTCTTTTCTAGTTCGTTCCCATAGAGACTGTATTGATTAACTAATTAATTCACGCACCTAAGCAACAATGTATGGTTATTATTCAATGCTAAGATGATGACAAATTGATGTTGTTTATAACTAAGAATTAACTAATGATTATAACTATGAGAATAAGATTGATTGAATTAATATATATGACAAACATGGGATTCTAACTTCATTAAATACTTGATTCAATAGCCTTATTATTCTTGACATTAGGATGCAATGGTGATGACACTAATCAGACAACACGAAACTGATAAATGCCAACTTTCGTTGCATGAGTACCATACTACCAGACATCCACAAAAGAGATGGAAGCTGAATAGACACCAATTATATTGAGACCCTATATGTCTATAGAATTTTACAACATAACAGTTTAAGCACAAGTTATCTATCTTGATTACACAGGGCAAGTAAGATGGTTAAAATTACCTACGAATCATGCATATCGAATACATGAACCTACGCTAGCATGGAAAGTTCTAAATCCTTAAATTCACTTCGCTTCATTAAGAATTAACACACTATCTTATAAGTTCGCGACGCTCATAAGACGAATATGCACAACCAATACTAGGATATCATATAATCACCACATACTAAGGCATCAAACACTTCAACTAAGAAAATCCATATATAAATCCGCTAGAACCCAACGATAACGATTAGCCCATAATCGGACTCATCATCAACGTGGGTTCCGATGAAAGATAAAACGTAGTCTTTATAATAAATAAATAAAACCAGGTTCAAAACTAGATTAAGGTTTACAAATAAGAAAACTAGCATCCAAATACAACTTAAAACAAAGTCCACAAGTAAAAACAAGATCTTCTTCGTCTTCGTTGAATCGTGCTAAATCGGTCTTCTTACGCTCTCCTTGATATGTCTCTGGCTTGATTACTTATTAAAAACGACCTAGAGTTGTTTATATAACAGCCCCATGCAGCATAGAAGTCTCCCAATTTGAATTAGAATAGAATCAGAATTCTACATCCCGACACGGCGCGACCGCGCGCTGGCATTCTGAACTTCGGCGCGGTCGTGCGCTTGATCAGCGCGGGCGCGCTGGACTTCTGCCAAGAATGACTTCTTTATTTTTCTTGTAGCTTCGAGCCGGCTTTCAACGAGCTTTTATTTTAACACCACCTTGACACCAAATTAGCACCAAAATAATGCCAATGCACCTGATTACCGAGATAATGCCTGAAATACAAAAACACTTGAAAACACATTAAACACTTAACAACTTGAGTACAAAGGCATCAATTCAAAGCTTATTAGAGCATTATAAAGAGTGTCATAAATGCCACTCAACATACCCCTAAACTTGAATCGATGCTTGTCCTCAAGCATAAACAGACTTAAAGAACATGAAATAAAAATGCATGAATGCAACTAATATGAATGCAATGATCCCCATAGAGTAACTAAACCAATCAACGAGCAACATCTCAGCAAATGCAATTATTCGCATAAAGATAAACCAAATCTCACAAATCAACCTACAAACTAGAGACGTGCGTGTGTGCAAATGCTTACAGATGTACTATCGCAACTAGATCGACAATCATGACTCAATACTTATCAAGACAATCGCAAGTTTATAAATAAAATAAAATTTAAACTCAAAATAACTTATAACACTTCAATTCTTATATCAGAGTTTTGTATGGATTCATGCTTTTATTCATAATAAAATAACACAAGTATGCTAATTTTATCGTGCAATGAGTGAGGTCCACAAAAGACTTATACAAGAGTACCCATGTAACGAGCGTTAGGTTAGCGGATCCCAGACTATAAAAGTCTTAGGTCACTAGGCACAAAGTCCCCTAAGAACTTAATAACTCGAGTACTAAAGAGCCCATTCTTGATCAATTATTCATAACCTTTATTCTTTTCTTTTCTTTTCTATTCTTTTCTTCTTTTTTTAACAATTTCTGAATGAGTGCGTTTCGCTCCATCTCATTCAACCCTAGACTACTCATAAAAATATGAGCCGGCTACTAACCATTTGACACCTAGCCACACAACTACCAATGAAATCCAGTTTTCTCCAATTTTTAAATATCCATGTCTTTTATTACTAAGAGAAGCATTTAAATACTGCAATTGTTCGTCACCTTTATCATATTCACTATCTGAATTCCCCAACAAGGCTTTCTTTAAGGCATCGGACCTTAGCAATTGATCAAGTTCCGATGTGACTACCGAATCGACCAATGCCACTTTTAAGCACTCCTCATTATCAGTAGGAAATTTCAATGAATTGAACACATTAAAAATAACATCCTGATCTAGAACTCGCATTGTGAGCTCACCCTTATGCATATCTATCAAGGTTCGGCCAGTCGCCAGAAAAGGTCTTCCCAAGATTATGGGAATCTTCTTGTCCTCCTCGAAATAAAGAATGACGAAATCGGCAGGGAAGATGAGTTTATCAACCTTGACCAAGACATCCTCCACAATACCTCGCGGGTATGTAATAGAACAGTCTGCCAACTGCAAGGTCATATAAGTCAGTTTGGGATCAGGTAAGTCCAACTGCTTGAAGATTGACAAGGGCATCAGATTGATGCTAGCTCCCAAGTCACATAAGCATCTGTCAAAAGATACTTTTCCAATAGTACATGGAATAGTGAAGCTTCCTGGATCTTTAAGCTTCGGAGGAACTTCTATTGCAACACATCACTGCATTCCTCCGTGAGAGCGACTGTCTCTAAATCATCTAGTTTCACCTTTCGAGAGAGAATACCTTTCAAAAACTTTGCATAACTAGGCATCTGCTCAAGAGCCTTGACGAAAGGTATGTTGATATGAAGTTTCTTGAACACCTCCAGAAACTTCTGAAATTGCTTGTCCAGCTTTTTCTTCTGTAGCCGCTTGGTAAAAGGCGGTGGAGGATAGATCTGTTTCTCCCATGTATTACCCTCAGGTGGAGTTTGCTCAACAGTAGTCTTCCTTGGTTCCACTTCTTTATCCTGTTGCTCTACTTCTTTCTCAGCCTCAGCTTCTTTAGTTAACTCACGAGTTTGTTCAGAATTCGCAACCTTTTCAGACCTTAAGTGATTGCCTTTACCTGTTCTTTAGCTTTCCTCTTTCCTGGCACTTCAGTGTCACTAGGTAGTGTACCAGGCTGACGATTTAGCAAGGCATTGGCAATTTTCCCAATTTGATTCTCCAAGGTCTTGATAGAAACAGCTTGACTCTTGCACATAAGCTTCAACTCCTCTAATTCAGATTTTTCATTGGCTTGTTGCAGCTAGAGTTGTTGTCTAGGTGCATACTGTGGTTGCTGAAAACCAGGGGGGTTGTATTGCTTGGCTGGGTATTGCTGATAAGGCTGTTGAACTACATTCTGAGCATTGCTCCAACTGAAATTAGGATGATTGCGGTTGTTAGGATGATAGGTGGCTAGCACTGGTTGCTGCGATCGCTGGAAGTTGCTCACGAACTGAGCTGATTCACTAGAAATTGTGCACTGATCAGTCTCATGGGCACCAGCACAAAGTTCACAGACACTGGTGATTTGATTAACTCCATAATTAGCCAAAGTGTCCACCTTCATAGTCAAAGCCTTAAGTTTGGAAGCGATGGCAGTTGCTGCATCCAACTCCAGAATTCCTGCGACTTTCCCCTGAGTCACTCTCTGGGAAGGATTCTAGTACTCATTAGTAGCCATCAGTTCAATAAGTTCATAAGCTTCATTATAGCTCTTATCCCACAAGGTTCCTCCTGATGTTGCATCAAGCATGGGTCTAGAAGTAGCACCCAATCCATTGTAGAAATAATTAATAATCATCCAATCAGGCATGCCATTGTGTGGGCACTTCCTTAGCATCTCCTTATATCGATCACAAGCCTCATACAGAGATTCCCCAGTTTCCTGAGCAAACTGGGGAAGAGCATTCCTGATTGCAGCAGTCTTCGCCATGGGGAAGAATTTAGTGAGAAACTTTTATGCGAGATCCTCCCAAGTGGTGATAGCGTCTTCAGTCACATCATTGAATTTGAAAGTGTCGCAAATCTCGATGAAATTCATGATGTGCATATTGGGGTCTTCAGTAGGAGAACCCCCAAACTGAACTGAGTTCTGTATCATCTAAATTGTGCTTGACTTGATCTCAAAAGTGTTAGCCCTGATGGTCGGTCTACTGATACTTGACTGAATGTCATTAATCTTAGGCTGAGAATAGTCCATCAAAGCCTTCAGATTTTTTGCTTGATCTCCCATCGCTACTACAACTGGTTCTTTGACTTTCTCTTCTCCCTCTACATTATTTTTCTTCCTCAAAAACTTGCTTACGAACTACCACAAATTCTTCCTCGGCTTTATCCAGTGTTCTCTTACCAGTACACGAACGCGTATGCATACACCCTCGCTAGAGTACCTGAAATAAGACAAGAAAACAGATAAGTAACAATGTCCGAGTCAATGAACTTTAACGACCACTGATGGAAAGCATATAAACTATCAATTAACACTGCAGTCCCCGGCAGCAGCGCCAAAAACTTGTTAGTCGTTAAACATGCGCTAATAATACACGCAAGTATATAAGTTCGCAAGTAGTATAGAATCTTTTCTAGTTCGTTCCCACATAGACTGTATTGATTAACTAATTAATTCACGCACTTAAGCAACAATGTATGGTTATTATTCAATGCTAAGACGATGACAAATTGAGGTTGTTTATAACTAAGAATTAACTAATGATTATAACTATGAGAATAAGATTGATTGAATTAATATATACGAGAAACATGGGATTCCAACTTTATTAAAGACTTCATTTAATAACCTTATTATTCTTAACCTTAGCATGCAATGTTGATGACACTAATCAGACAACAAGAAACTGATCAACGCCAACTTTCGTTGCACGAGTACCATATTACCAGACATCCAAAAAAGAGATAGAAGCTGAATAAACACAAATTATATTGAGACCCTATATGTCTATAGAATTTGACAACATAATGGCTTAAGCACAAGTTATCTATCTTGATTACACAGGGCAAGTAAGATGGTTAAAATTACCTAGGAATCATGCATATCGAATACATGAACCTACGCTAGCATGACAAGTTCTAAATCCTTAAATTCATCTTCACTTCAATAAGAATTAACACACTATCTTATAACTTCATGACGCTCATAAGACGAATACGCACAACCAATACTAGGATAGCATACAATCACCACATACTAAGGCATCAAACAATTCAACTAAAGAAATCTATAAATAAATCCGCTAGAACCCCACGATAACGATTAGCCTTTAATCGGACTCATCATCAACTTGGGTTCTGATGAAAGCATGGGATATAAAACGTAGTCTTTATAATGAATAAATAAAACCAAGTACAAAACTAGATTAAGGTTCACAAATAGAAAAACTAGCTTCCAAATACAACTTAAAACAAAGTTCACAAGTAAAAACAAGATCTTCTTCGTTTTCGTTGAATCGTGCTAAATCGGTCTTCTTACGCTCTCCTTGATATATCTCTGGCTTGATTACTTATTAAAAATGACCTAGAGTTGTTTATATAGCAGCCCCATATAACATAGAAGTCTCCCAATTTGAATTATAATAGAAACAGAATTCTGCATCCCGACACGGCGCGACCGCGTGCTTGATCAGCGCGGCACGCTGGCATTCTGAACTTCGGCGCGACCGCGCGCTTGATCAGCGCGGGCACGCTGGGCTTCTGCCAAGACTGACTTCTTTATTTTTCTTGTAGCTTCGAGCCGGCTTTCAACGAGCTTTTATTCCAACACAACCTTGAAACCAAATTAGCACCAAAATAATGCTAATGCACCTGATTACCGAGATAATGCCTGAAATGCAAAAACACTCGAAAACACGTTAAAATACCTAACAACTTGAGTACATAGACATCAATTCAAAGCTTATTAGAACATTACAAAGTTTCATAAATGCCACTCAACATCCAACAACCTTACAAGTTCAATGAACTCGCTTTTGACAAAATCGCCCCATGTCAAAAATAAAGAAAATTTGTATTTTATTATGTGTTTCATAAACACGAGAATCTCATAATCGTTCGTGCATTTTAAAATCTTGAATCGTTACAGATTTTATCTTCGTTAGCAAGCATGGCATGGGTATCGTATCTAATACATACATCCTTAATCTAATTAAGCATTTATCTTTATAAATTACTCTACACATACATTCATCATATGCGCATATATATGTTAAGTGCAATAAATAAACATGGTTGGTTATGCCTTCATCCTATGTGATCTTTATCAAGCTAATGACAAAGATCTAGGTCAATCTAAGGTGGAAAATAAATACAGGCTAACTATTACATGTCTTCTTTCTTGTATTGCTTCCGCGGATGGCCTCCGTGTGGGATTACCCTTGATCTTCAAATCTTCATGTCTTTATGTACATTACAAGAATGAAATATGAAAACTAATCTAATGAACTTACAAGAAGAACTCGAGTTACATTCGAGATTTAATAATTACAAGATTAAACGACATGCAAGCCGTATTTGAAAAAGCAAAATCATTAGCCTAAGGTCATAAGCCATAACCATCCACCATACTCAATTAACACAAAATAACATGTTAAAACACATAATCTGATCTTAACATATTATACCCATCATGATTTAATCATAAAAACCAAATATCGAAAAAAATCAGAAAATTTGAAATTAAATCTGATAACATTAAATCGCATATTACAGGGCCAAAACTACGTCAAACGCCTTACAAACACGTTCAGACGCTCAATTCCATATGAAATAACGTATTTGTTCGCCAAAATCGGACACTAGACACAGATTTCAGCAAATCCGCTGCATCCGGTTCAGAATCATATCAAATACGATTCATATAATAAGAACAAACACAAAACATATATATATATATATATATATCAGTATATATACAGATTATATAATCATCATATGATTATACAACTCTCATGAATATCATATATTCAAAACATATATATACATACGCATATATAAACATAATAACATGTAAAACATACAAAATCGGATACATAACAGTCATGAAATATTGTATACATGTTATCATCATAAAACCAGTAAACACATAAACGAATTAAACATTATTCGCAAGTATCTCTGATGCCATTGTTGGGTTTCGAGCACATAAACGCAACGGAAACAGTATTTAAAAACGTAAAAAATCAAAATTTTTGAAACCCACCGCAGGATCCATGCGAAAAACATATATTTAATTCATAGATCAGATTGTTTACCTTGAGAAGTTTTACCAATTGGTTGACTAATGGAGATCCAAAGCTTGTTCAATCATCACGCATCCCGCTCTCGCGATCTACGCTCTATCGGTATCCACACGAATGCTTGAACTCAAGGATTAGATGTGTACTAGCTTAAACCCGTTTCTTCTTGCTCTCTCCATCTTCTTCCTTGGTGGCTAGGGTTTTAGTAAAAGTCTTGCTTGCAAAATCAGCCACACAAGAGATATTATATAAAGAGTAGAAAAATGAATTATAACTCTTAACTAATTAAGAGTTATTATTAATTCAAAATTCCTCTTTGTATTATAATTAAGTCTCACTTAATTATTTAACAAAAAAATTCATAATTAATATTAGTAAATTCGAATATTAATATTTATCTAATTAATTAAGTCATACTTAATTAATATTATAAATAATTTGAATTATTTTAATATAATTTAAATCCAATTTAAATTAAATAATCCTTCAAGCATTCTTAGTGTGTGACCCTATAGGTTATTATTACGTTGGCAACGAATTTTAAATTCAATTTAAAATCGTAAACAATGAGCGGCATCTAGTAATACATCATTGCTACCCAAGTAATAATAATTGAATCGGTGATCGATTAAACCTTTTGTGAATCATGTACAATGTAATATAATCCCTTTAACCAAATATTATAGATTAAACTAGAGGCATGTAATGTGTCATCCTCATCATAGTTTAATCCAAGTTTCCTTGATCAATGAGTAGACTATCATATCAAATCAACATTTGAGCGTGACCACGCATTTCATAGTCTAGCTCATACAAAAGGCCAGTAAT
This sequence comes from Apium graveolens, assembly GCF_009905375.1. Taxonomy (NCBI): domain Eukaryota; kingdom Viridiplantae; phylum Streptophyta; class Magnoliopsida; order Apiales; family Apiaceae; genus Apium; species Apium graveolens. Next base: position 102,324,875 of record NC_133653.1, on the reverse strand, counting down.
ATCATTCATAAAATAGGAGGGTTAAATCTCATCTAGATTATTCATATTACTCATACGATTCATAATATACCCAATGTTCACTTTTATCATTACCCGGTCAAGGATAACTTTTAATGAAATCAATGTATATTAATTCTTGTATAGAAATATAATGACTTCAGGTCTAAGGATCAATACATCATTATCACTGTGAAAATTACTTATGACACAACAGACATGTAAAATCTCACATTGGGTCTGTCCAACACCATGTACATATACATCTGCCTATGTTTTTTACTTTAGTGTCACTATACCTATGATCAATGAGATGTGATCATCAGTCAACAAACACACCAGTCTTAATGCATTATTATTGTCCCTTAATAATAATACTCGACTAGGGACCTTTAGGAATATTGATATTATTCTCATAATCTCATTTCTAAGTCACGTACTTAGAGATATAGAATTGCATATCATATTCCAAGGACATTTATTAATCTAACATTTATATCGTAGTAAATTAAAAATTAATAAATCATAAAGAGAATAATCGATAGAACATAAACATTATTAATAATCCTAATGTCTTAAACTAAAATATCATAGTGTTGTCTCTAAGGCACAAACACTAATACTTTTCACCATTGACAACAGTGATTTCAAAGGGGGTACAGGGGCTAGTTTTTAAATGTAAGTGCTTCACCAGGTTGTGGGAAATAAAGTTTAGGGTTGAGCCACTCTCTACCAGTAAGGAAACTGGCCTAGTATTGATGAAGCTATTTTGTGGCAGGGTGCACATACCAGTTGAGGCTAGCATGGCATGCAGTGAAACCTTGGATTCATTTTGTTTAGGTTGCTCTGTTGGAGTTGGACACCCTTCATCCAACAAGATGGCCAATTCTTCTTCAGTTGGTGGTGAGGATTCTGGTTCATCTCCAATCAAAATAAACAACTTCCTCTTCATGCAGTCATGGCCTATTTCATACTTTTTATCACAATAAAGACATAGTCCCTTTGCCTTCTTTTCATTTAATTTAGCTATTGATAACCTTTTGAATCCATCAGTGGTTGGCTTCACTGGACTCATGGGTGTAGCCAGTTCAATAAAGTTTTATGATCCAGAATATAGGGTCTTTGGTGGCGCTGCTGCATTCCATTTAGAAGTTGCTTTATACCTCTTATCCAGTATAGTTAGGTAGTGCTCTTAACCTCTGGCCAAGTCTCTAGCCTCTTGCATAGTGTGTGGCTTATGGTTGTATAGATGCTGTGAGATTTCATTTTTTAGACCACTAATAAAATTGTCTACATAGTATGATTCTCTTTGAAACCTTTCCTGGTTCATCACATAGTTCCGCAACTCATCGAACTGGGTTATATATTGTCACGTTTCGGGTCCTGACCCGATAAAATACCTAATTGAGTTTCAATTTAGGCGGGAGCCTCTTTTGTTTATTTCTCAGCATAGGTTGTCATAGTGTCAAATTGTTGTTTATCCTTTTGTTATGTTTAACGGTTCCGTCAGCCACCTGTTAAAGTTAGTCACGGGCTGGCAAGTGATGGGTCTGTGATATAAACAAAATTGGTCCCAATTGTTGGACTATCTTGGAGAACAAATTATTTCTTTTCAGCTTTATTGTCTTTCTTGTTCAATTATTCAGAAAATACCAAAAACAACTAACCCTAAGAAGTAATTTGTTAACCATTGCTAACAAAGTGGTATCAGAGCTTCCCTTCCTCAGAAACCATGATAGAAAAACAGTACAAAAATATGATAAGGCTATTTCCACAATTGAAACCAAACTGATCTCTTTAGAAGAAACCAACACTTCTACCTTGAGCCAATTAACGCTTCTTCAAACCCAGGTCACCAAGGAGACTACGGAGCTCAGGAACACCCTCAATGATTTTATGGAATTCATAAAGACCACCATAGCTACTAAGGAAGTGGTGCAAGAGTCTGGAAGCTCCTCAAAATAAAACCCTCTTTCTCAACATCAGGTAACAATCACTCCCAGTACTTCTACACATTATGCTATTGTTATTGATTCTTTCCGTACAAACACCACACAAAACACAACTGGTTACACATCTGTGCACACAAAGGTTCCACAAACCTTTAGCCTCAACGCTAGAATCATTGACTCACATGTGATCTCAGACCTCAACTCGAAATTTCAAACCATCAGCACCACTTCGTTTTCACTGAACACTTAAGGTTATTTTCCTCCACCCCTCACAAGCCCTTATATTACATCTACCCTTAAGTCTCATGCTCCTCCCTTATACCTTCATTTCACACAAAACACTGTTACGGCCCCTTTCACCTTGCCACTCATACCCCAAACCCAACACCTACACTCATAACAAAATGAATGGAGTTCAACAAGAAACCTTCAATCGTATTCACCTTACAAAACCCCAAAACTGGAATTTCCAAAATTCAAGCGTAAAGACCCTAGAAGATGGTTGAATAAATGAGAAAAAAAATCCAATTATACAACACCACTGACCCAGAGCTAGGGTACTTTGTGCTGCAATCTATATGGATGATGAGGCAGACATTTGGTTTAGAACCATAGAAACAGAAAGGGGGCAGAATTCGCTCACTTGGTCTGTCAAAGATTCTCCGAGGACGGTTATGAAAATATTGTGGGGCAGTTCAATAAACAAAAGGGGCTCTCGGCTAAATAAGAAAGCCCTAAAATCATTTTATACTCACCTTCATAAGAAAATTGGCCTTTACATTTTGGATAGTTGATAAGAGATGAATGTAGCTATTGTTATCAAGAAACAAAATTCTGTTGAGCTAGGTATGGATACAAGTACAAAATAAAATAATGTTTCTCTAAAATGTGTATTGAGCAGTATTTTCTTTAAATTGGACCATTTGTCTTTCAGCATTTGGGATATAAATAAATGTAATGTCCATCCTCTCGTTTATAATCAGGTGGGATGCTACAATTTATATCAAAAGATTTGGAGAAATAACATTTGAACAAAATGTAACTAAGAAGCAGTTAATGGAATCAAACGTGAATTTATCTTCTAAAAGGAGTGTGAGGATTTAGAAATTCAATTTTCAACCATGCTCTGTAAATAATAGAGATTCCTGCCAGTTACTAATTGCTACCGCAGAACACAATTGGAGTTTCAAACTTGTTAAACTTTCAAATAATAGATTTTTACCCCCAAGAATTTTTCTGTCGAAAACTGCATGAAATCTGGCAGTGCTATTCATGAAAACACTTAAAAGTCTTGTTGTTTAACTCCACTGAAAATGCTTACGTTATCAATCGGAAAAGAGGTAGATGCCGAATAGTTTATAAGTATTCTTTAAAGGAACAAAGTAAAAGAGAAATTGATAGCAGTAGTAGTGCAAATACAACCATTTCATTACTTTTATTAGTAACATTTTGTCACTGCATATGGTTGTGGACCCACACGGGTACAATCAAATTTATTTATTTCCAACATTAGAAGCTGTTTTATGCTTTTATCCGCTTCCACCTACCAGACCACATTCAATACACACATAAACCATATCCTATCCCCTACCTAGTTCTAGATACTTGCCCATTTTTTCTGTTTGATCTTTACTCACATGTTTGACCCAGTCTTTTTATCAAGTTTGCGATCCACATGGTAAGGCCAAGGAGACTGCACTTACCCTTAGCAATAAAATGTCCTATTTTTCCTTCATTTCTTGTTTTATTCTGGCCTCAACAACCGTCTTCTTTTTCATGCTCGCGATAGTATCACCAACAGAACCCCACTTACCACCTCTTACTCATCATACTCCGATAACAGACGAGGCAATTAGGTCTTCTTATGTGCCAAAATCAACTTCACAAAGCTTTAAACAACAAGGCAATGCTCAACCAACTGTTTCGCCGGGGCGGAGAGGAGGGCCTTATAGATCGGAGAACTGGCGAGAGGGAAGTGTCAATGATAGTGCTCATGAAGTTCCTAGCGGTCCAAATCCTATTTCAAATAGGTAAATAGAAACTTAACTAGGGTACGAGTATAACCGATATATATACATGCATCTAGATTAAGTACTCATGATTGTCGGTTGTACGTGCTTCCATATAATATATAGTTCCCAATTCGAACATGTTCAGTTTTACCATCATTATGTTGTAGGAGATGTTCTTTTTGTTTTTTGTTCTTACATTTTGTATTAGTATTTCTTTGCTCATTGACCGATTGAGAACGTCTATTAGTATTGGAGATACTTTTGGTTAAAATTTTATAACATTAAGTATTGAGTTAGAACTTACTTATTTACACGAGGTGTCTTGCCTTATATTTATATAAAATATAATGATTTGAGACTTGATTGAATAATTTATTTCAATATGCTAACTCTACACTTATAATAAACATATGATTTCAATCAATTGAGCTAGAAGCTCATTTGGTTAAATTTTGATAAAATCGAGTATTGAATTAGATACTTCTTTCTTTATTTTGTATGACTAAACCTATATAATTTAATATTTATATAGAATAAAATTATTCTAAGATTTGGTTAACTAGTTGATTACAATATAATAATTTTACACTCATGTGCAATAACGGGATTATATTTTTTTTTAAAATTTATACATTCAATAAATAACTTCTTGTTGACAATATATTATCAAGTTAAATATTTAACTTGTTAATAATATCTTACCATATAATAATAATTTATTAATGATCGAAAATCGGATAATTAACTCACATCGAAATACTAACTTTATACTCGTGTAACAACTAAAGGTATAATCAATCTGAGTCGAGTCGAAAACTATCTGGCTCGTACTCGATTAAAAATATTCGGGTTCGAGCACGAACTCTAGTTCAACCGAACTTTAAATTTTAAACTCGAAATTCAGGTCGTAAAAAGTTCCATAGGTTCAAATTTTTTAAGGAAAACATATAATTCGAAATTAATATTTTGCGTCCTTATTTGAATAAATATGGAAAAATATTATTGGCTTGTAGAATTGAACCTCTAACACCTATATCCAAACATTTGACTTTAATCGATTGAGCTAGAGGCTCATTTGATTATATTTTGTTAACAAGAAGTACCGAGTTATATATTTTTTTCTTTATATTGGATGACTAAACCTATATAATCTAATATTGATATATAATAAAATTATTGTAAGACTTCAGTAATCAGCTCACTACAATATACTAATTTTATACTCATGTACAACCACATGATTTTAATTATTTTTTATTTATAAAAAATTTACAAATATTAAATAAATAACTTGTTGATTTTATGTCAACATATTAACTTATTGATAATATATTACCATTTAATAATAGTTTATTAAATATTGAGACTTGGGTAATTAACTCACTTCGAAATATCAACTTTACTACAACTAAGGGTATAATCAAGCCGAGCCGAGTCGAAAACTTTCAGGCTTGAACCCGATTAAAAATGTTCGGGTGCGAGCACGAGCTCGGTTTCACCTGAATCTTAAATCAAGCATGAAACTCAGGTCGTTAATAGTCCAGTAGCCTCAAGTTCGACTCGAAAACTTGAATCAATTTCACCAAATATTGACAAAAACTCGAAATATGATAGGTTATGCTCGAATTTGATTATAATAAATATACAAAATATTAATAAAATATTAAATATTTAGATAAAAATATATTTCTATTAAAAAATAATATCGTCTCGATAAGACTCGTGAACCTTATGAGAAGTAATTTGAAGTTCGAGTTCGACCGTGCAAAAAAATTTACTATTTTGCCCCCATATTTTGATAAACATGACACCTAAATATTATAATATTTTTGGTATCCCCAATTGAAAATATCATTGAGAATTGATTACAAAACCATTATTGTTAATGGTAAGAGTGCACTATAAACTTTACATTCGCGACACAATATAAATTTAAGGATGTTCATCGTTACAGCAGTCCTTGTAACATGAATCACACAATATTGTATGAAACAACATACAAATATCGTAAAAGTACACAAAAAATAGCAATTTTTTATAAATAAAATTAGCCCGTGCCTTACACGAGTAATAAAGTTAGTTTTCGTTAAATTCCCAACAGATTAAACTAAATTAAGCTTGAACTCAACAAACTGAGAAGGAATACTCCATCATACAAAAATGATTTTTTATTCACAAATTTCACACTCTAGCTATTATTCATTTTTACTCTTTTATTTCCATTGATTTTCTATAACTTTACCTTTAATATTTAATTCAATTTTATGTTTTACAACCTGCAAGTACCTAATTAATCTTCTCTGGTGAAGGAGATTATATAATGTTAATAGAGTACATCTACCATGACACTAGCTAGATATTAGAAATTCCCATGATATGTGTAAACAATAGTGTAACAGCTTGCAAATATAACCGTGCTACAGTTTATCTTGTTACTTAAATGTTGAAGTGACTTGGATCAAGTTCAGGTGACTCTCAATATGATATTTTAACTTTCAATATAAGAAATTTGTCTTAAAATAATGTTTTGAGTGATTTCTTAGATCACTAAAACATAATTCTCATATTTTATTAGTAAAAAGCTACTACGTATTCCTTATTTCATTTATATCAATGAACAATTACAATTATTCTCTCTCATTTAGTTTTTTTTTTCACTAAAAAATAACGGTGACTGGCTCAAAATCGGTTGCATTTAACTAAATTCGACCGCAAATGAGATCTGTTTTTGAATTGGTCGTACATATGAAAGTTTTCATAATATTTTATAAATCAGATGTATTTACACTAAATTCGACCCCCTAAATATAATCGGTTAAATATGAGCAACAAATACGACCGGTTAAATTCAACCTTAATCGGTCGTTTTGGAGTTTGCCAGATTTAAATTTGAAAGTCCCGCCTAAAATTTTAAATTTCTACAAAAATTTAAAAATCCCGCCCAAAAGTATTAAATTGACTGTATATGAGTTTATCAAATTCAACAACTTTTGGTAAAAAATCTAATTTCTCTTTTCTTCCTGTTTTAATTCACCTCCTTTCAAGTTTATTATTATTATTATTATAATAAGTGATTATAAGAATTATTGTTGCAGTTAAAATTTAAAATGATATTCTAAATTCATTATTTCATAATATTTATAGAGAAATAATTAAAATATTGTTGGAGTTGCTCTAAATTTAAAGGCGTCTTTAGTGCATGGATAATAAGATAATAGAACATTCTTTATATATACACGTGGCAAAGTGCAAAAAATATGAATCATGAATCATAATAAAAAAAATAATCAGATCAAATAGCGTAGAAAATATTTAAATGTCTATATGAAAACATGTTCAAAATTTATTTTAGTTAAATATTAAAATATTTGTAATTAAAATTTACACAATAGTTAGGTTTAGTTGAAATTTTTTTGGGAATTAATGTCTTATCAATAATTAAAACTAGTGTAGAGAAACTATAACTTTTAATTTATTTCAAAAAAATTATTAGCCTTATTTTTTTATAAAACCACCCAAATTAATCTTTTGAAAATTTAAAACATATTAACTATATTTAAACAATAATTAATGTTACTATATTATGAAGTTGATAAATCATAAATATGTATATAAAAATCTCCACTTTTTAATATTGTTTGTCTTTTAAATAAATTCCAAACATTATTAAAAATAAAAAAGTTTTAGAAAGTTAAAAACAGTTTTTAATATTTTTAATTATTTTTATCTTATAAAATTATATATAGCTAAAGTTAAAAAAAATAGTTTTAATATTTTAATTTTTCACATATATAATATTACACATGATATTTGTAGCAGAACTATGAGTGGGATATTGAGTGTAGACTTGTGAGTTAGAAATTTTGATTGGATATTATGTAGCGAAAGCATAAACAATAAAAAGAGTTTAAGTTTAAAAATAGTTTGAGCAAAGCACAAATACGTAATCAACAATATGACAAAAACGTAATCAACAATGTGCACTAATACAGTTTGCATAATACAGTTTTGTATAAATAATAACAAAAATTTATTATAAAATTTAGTTACAATTTGAAATTCTCAACTAATAAAGCCCAAATAATTAAACTCTATTGAATATGTTGACATTTTATCAATCAAAATTATCATTTACAAATAATAATATTTAATTATATTTTTAAAATGCCCGACTTTGTGATATTTTATCATAAATATATTATAAATTATTTTTACACACTAATATTTAAAGAACAAGATATCTTAAAATAATAAGAAACAAATTATTATATAGATGCGACATATGAAATTGGAAATATTTATAGTAACATATAAATAATTATAATAAAAACAATAAAAAAATAACATGCATCCCCACTTCGTATTGTATTTTAGTATTACTTATTTCTAGTACCCTTAAATCATATTACATTAAAAACTTACTAATTTTCATATCACACTTTTTAAACAACTTAAAAGTTCAGTTTCAATTTAGATTATTTCGTAATAAAAAATATCGATATTAATTAATAAAAAGTATAAAAATTTCAGTATTTGATAATTGTTAAGAGTATAAAAGAAACTGTTAGATATTGAGTACAAAACATAGGGGTGAATATGTTTTTTTTGTTTTTAGCCTTTTTAATGTTGTTTGGATATTGTGAACAAAGCAATTTAGTATTTGCACAGATATTGTGTTAACAGAATTAAATCAACAATCACAATATTTCAAAACTCACTTAATTTGTATTAATTAAGTTTGTCTTACTACAAATTTTATGTTCTTAAAATATAAGAACTCAGTTTATTCATTGAGAGAATACAAAAAATATAAAACAGTTTGTGCATGTTTTATACACTAGCGCACGGGTTTACAAGACTTGCACTAAAATATATTAAACTAATTTCTAAAGAAACCTTTTTCTATTTATATTTCTAGCTTAGTAAATTTGTGCAGAATCTTGTAGGCGTGTGACCATCCTTTGTCTAGTTAATCTTGGCCATTGATCTTGTATTCTCCCAACTACTTTGTAGACTTTTCAATATAGTTAATAGATCGTTTGTTGACTGATAATCTTGAATCTTGAACTTTTCTGCATTATGTATTTGAGAGGCATATCGAGATCTCCAATTTGTTCTAGAGAGAAGTGACATCTCGATAAGTATAATGACTTATCGAGATCTCTGAGTTTTATATAGGTATATTTGACTTGTCGAGGTCTCTTGATCTTTACATGCGGAATGACTTGTCGATATGTCTGAGATCTCTACATGTAGAAATGACTTTTCGATATCTTTGAGATCTCTATATACATTTTGACTTGTCGATATCGCCTAGATCTCTAATGAGAAATTGGCTTGTCGATATCTCCAATTCTTCACATCTTCATTTTGACTTGTCGATATCCTTGAGTTCTCTACATGCAGAAATGACTTGTCGATATCTCCGGTTCTCTACATCTTCATTTGACTTGTCGATATATCCGAGACTTCTCTATAAGCCATTTTGGGCTTCTCGAATGACTTCTGGAGATAATTTGATTTGTAACTTGTCGATATCTTGACTTGGAATATTTTTCATAGAACAGTTTTATTCAACTCCAAGCTTCTACATTTTTCTCTTAGGCATGATCATGGCTTGATCTTCTTCCAGAGTTTATTTCTTAGCTTGAGTCTGTTCACAGAAAAAACTTCAGTCTAACCTTCTAAACTTTTTACAGACTCAAGTAATACAATATAGAGTACAAAATTGATTATCAAACAACTAAATCTCAGGTTTTCACTGTGACTTAGTCTTGTTATTATATATGCATGTCTTGCACAATAATCTCCCCCAATTTTTGAGAAAATTGCTTATCACAGATTCATGCCTGATAAAAAGACTAACCCTAAGCTAAAATCAATTACATAAAACTTGACAGATTAAGAAATACAAACTTCTATACATTTGATGATTACATAAGTTCAACAATTACAGCCATCAAGTGATATTTTCATAGCCTGGTTCTTTCCTAATGAGGTCCTTGAGATTTACTAGTACTTGTAGTTCCTCAATTATTTTTGTCCCTCCAAAGGCTTCTACCAGCTTGAGCCATTCATCCAATGTGTAACCATGGAGATAACTAACTCTAAATCTTGAAAATCTTCCAACTTAAAGTTCAGGAAATGTCCATCTTTTGATATTCTGCTCAACCCCCTTGCCTTGAGTTCATTTGATCTCTGTTCAAACATTTTTATCTCCCTTGCATATTTCTTATCCCTTTCTTCCTTTTCAGCCTTCATTCTTGCATGTCTTTCATTTCTTTCTCTGAACCTCTCAGACATCACAGCCTTCCACATCTTTGTACTTGTATCCTTGTCCTTCATCAAGCTAATCACCCTCTTCAATTCTGTGGTTGATAAAGTTTCCATTCCTTCCCTGCCAAGCAAAATGAATGAGCCATCAAAATAATAGATTATGACTTCTGCTAAAGAGACAACACAGACTTTGACAATTTCTTCGGGTAATTGTTAAAAATATTCATCATCTGTTATGCTCATATTTAGAGACAGAAATTTATCTTGATTGAAACAGTTCCATATGACACCAACATCAACTTGCATTTTCCTTGGTTTTCTTCCAACAGTCTTGAAGTGAGCTTTGGTTGGAGGCTTGAATGAAGGTAGGTTTGAAATTTTCTTTAGTGTGATATGACTGGATCTGATTGGTATTTTGAGTAAGGTGTTTGCAGTTTGTTTATACAATAATTTTGGCTTTTGAGGTAGGATTGGTTGAGATGGTGTTTGGCTATGTTTGATGGTTTGAGTTTGTGAGATTTGGATTTATTGGACATTTTTCTTGGAACCTTCTTCTTCTCCCCTTTTCTTCATCCTGCTTTCATCTCCCTTATTCCTATCATCCTTCTTCTTCATTTGCACAACTTCATGAAAATCCATAAATGATTGCTTTAAGTTTTTGATCTTTACCTGAGATGGCACAAGTTGATCAAGCTTATTTTTCACCAACCTCCTGATCTTTTCTTGATTCCTATTTAGTGTCTGTTCCGAAGCTTTACCAATGAGGTGGAAAGCTTTGAGCTGTGCCTTATAGACCTCTGTAATAGCATCATATACTTCATGTGGACTGAGAGCCTTGGCATTGTTTCCTAGGATGGTGACATGTTCTACTCTGAATCTAGCCAACACCTTATCCATTTCCAAACTAAAATCCTTAGATTGCCAATCATCCACATTCCCATCTTGCTCAGCTTCATCAACAATTGTGTGCTGTTGTTTTTTAACATCTTCTTTATATGACAGCACGATCGCCTGATAATCCTGATTGGACATGTCAGTTGTGAGTAACTGTTGGTTAATTTTTGCAAGGCCGGCTAATTGGTCTACAAGGAGATCATTCATTGTAATTGGCTGAGATTGAGCATCCTGCAGCCATTGAGAGATAAGGTGAAAAAGTTGTTGGGTAGAATGTGAAGTGGAAGGGATGTTTGTTTGGTTTGAGGTGGAGGGTTATGAGGTGGTAGGTAACCCTGTGATTGGAACCACAGTTAAACTCAAAGTAGAAATTGTGGTTGTGACAGTGTATTTTTTACCAGTAATGGGAACCTCCATTTGAATTGGAGGGGATTTGACCAGGTTAATGTCATGTACCATGGCCTCAAACCCTTGTTATTCTTGCAAAGAACATGCACTTGAAGGTGCTATACTTGCTACCCCAATAGCAGGATCATTGGCAATTTTACTCCCAGCTTCTATTGACAAAGCAATTTCAGCGAGGGTTTTGAGAGGAGTTGTCCCTACATGAGGAACCTCCAATTGAATTGGAGAGGACTAGATAGCTCCCCCTCAGGAGTACTACCCTCAAACCTTTCAATATGTGAATATTGATTTGCACATGAAGGTACATTTGGTGCCATTACAGGGTCTTCAGTAAAAACTGATGAAATCCCTGTATTTTTTGTTGTTGTCATCAAGGTATAAAAAAGCATGTAACCTCTCGCCAACTAGATGTGGTTCCTGTATGGTGAACACAATCTCTTGAACTGTATCACTTTATATTGGCAACACGTGATAAGTAGATTCAAGTGTTTCATTGTAAGTAAAAGAAATTTGAGATATAAGATTAGTGATTTGAGAATTGAGTGTTGGCAGCTCCCCTTGAACAGATGAGGGAGATTCAAATGATGTGCTCTCAATGTGTGTGTCGTCCTTATTTCTTCTTTCATAAACTTGAGTATGCTCAAGTTGTGGTGCAGACTATTTACAAAGTGCACTAGGAAGAGTGCTTTGTTCAATAGAGACACCCTGTTGAGAGGGTGCCTCTAGAGTCTATTTAGATCTCTCATTTACAACTGCATCCTTTTGGGAGGATACAGAGGTAGCTTCATGAGTGGTCAGCTCATTTTTCTTTACCTTCTTTGGATTTTTGACCAAGGTAGACTCTAGTTGGATTTGGTCCTCACCACTCTCATTCCCAACAATTAAGGGTGCCTGCTTTTTCTTATTTTTACTCACTCCATCCTGTTGAGAGGATGAAATGGTTGGTTTTCTAGCTTCTAGTGGTAGATAAGAAGGGGTCTCAGTTGTGGAAGACCCCTGTTTGTGTTCCCGTGTTTGTACTTCCATAGGAACAAGAGCCATAACTGTATTAGTCACTACACTTGACCTCATATCTGGCATAGGGTAGAGGTAGGTCCTAAATCTTTCTAACATGAAGTCAGTAAGATGTAGTGCTACCTCCACCTTATTCTTTTTAGTTAGTGAATCAAATAATATTTTGGACACTTGCTTACAATTTCCTAGTTTGGTTCCGTCAATACGTTCAAGCATATGTATGTCTCTTACTTTATGAATTAAAGCAGACATAATAAATCTAGGAAAGAAAATTTCCTTACCTCTACTCACCAATGGCATAGTAAGTCTTGTGCTAAGTTCTTCCAGGATCAATGCCCCGACATTGAGTGGCTTGCACTACAAGAAACAGGTCAAAAGACATCGGTTACAAAACGATGTTAAAAGTTTTTACAAGCGATGTCTTTGCATCTGTAGAGAAAGGTCCAAAGTTTTAGACATCGGTTATGGACCGATGTCTAAGATAAATGTAGACAACGGTTCTGGATAACTAACTGATGTCTTTTTCTTATTATCTTACATTTTAACTCATGATCACCAGTTCAATATAGTAATATATTGCAATTTTTATCACTTTAAGCATGTGACACACAAGGGAAAAAAATATAAAGACAATATTTTTTTAAAGTAAACGTTATAAATAGGCACCTTTGACATCGTTTTTTTTGTGAGTGATGTTAATAACTCTCTTAGACATCGATTTTTTAGGCATGCTCAATATATATCGTTGTTATTTAAGTAAGATCACATCAGTTATCTTATAGTTACATGATGTTAAACATGTCAAAAAACATCAATTATTTTCTTAAAAACTAATGTATTTTTACAATTTAAACATGCCATTTTATTAATTAACCATTGTCTTTTATCATTACCAACATCAGTTTTTGTTTGTAAATTCTAGACATGTTGTTAGGTAATTAATAAATGAACCCCTATGTTTGTATAAATATGAACAAAAACAAACCAAAACAATGGCAACAATACCAAAAGGCAATCTTAATACCAGAAGGCAATCTCTTTAACATCCAGTTGCACAACGTACTACTTACATCCAAACATAGAACCAAAACCAAACACCAGTTTTAACACCAACACCAAACTGCTACATATCCAATACCTACCGATCTCCAAAAGACTAACACCAAACTCCATCCTAACAGCGACCACAAACATCCCAAAAGTACCAAAAGTAGTTTCAAGATCGATTACGTATTGAGACAAAATAAGAGCTAGTAATCCTAGATACATAGCTACTATATCTTGTCTTGGATATAAGCAAGCGCCTCAATACGGACCATATCCAACTCCTCCATTTTGTAAGACTTCCGACTCTTGTTGGCCTACTGAAATTTATAACAAACCAGTTATAAACAATTTGGCCAAATCGACATAAACTAAACCTAGTAACAACTATATTGGTCAAATTGCATCAAAACACCAAACTATATATATCTTAGTGATAAAAGTCATTTCTTTATCCTCGATTATATCTTTCATGCATCGCATAACAACGTAACCATATTCGTGGCCACCTGGTTGGTTAGGAGACCCCTGAAAAATATTATAACATCAACGACAAACAAAAAATCTTACAACTCGCTCATTGATTCATGGAGTGTATGAAATACTTACGTCCAGATTTTTTATCTTTGGAATAATGTTTCCCCTTCTGGTCTAAGTATTGAAAGTCTTCATTGTACTGCAGAGACATATATTGTCATGTAATAAGAAAAAATTAAAATTAATGAAAATATTAAAATCTGCAGCTAATGTAATGATTTTACCTTAATAATGGTTTTTGCAAGTGAGGAAAATTTGTTGGATGAGACAAAGGATTCAAGATAAAAATATCACCAGCCCAAATTGCGATCAAAATCCAATGATAACTAATATGATAAAAGATAAACATAGGTCAAATTGAGCAGACTAAATCAATATTTAATGTTCGAAATAGGCTCTCAAAACTTATTTAAAATTATGCGGCATCAAAAACACGCGATCATATCCATCTGTGAACTGCTTAACAAAATATCTTTCAAATTCTTTGTTGAGGGTAAATGTGGCTCCGGGATCAAAAAAAGCAAACATATCCAAATCATTATTCGCAAGAACCATACTGTGCAGGTACCTATATATGAATAAATATATAAAAAAACATCACAGTATTGTGCTGCATTAATATTGAATGACTATAAAATGGCAGGGGAAAAAAATTTATGACATATGTGCAGATATTGCAGCTTGGCCAACCTCTTCAAATTTTAACAAAGCGATTAAATTCTCATGCAATATATAGATAACTCTTTCGCAACTAAACACCTCAGTATCATATGGAATTATAATAAAGTCCCTGGTCTCTTTCATAATTGTTGTTGCATTTTTATACAAAGGTTAAAGCCTTTTGAAACAAAGTCAGCTACCTCCACTTCTTTGAACATAGCAACCGACTTTGCAAATGATTTTTCTCTTTTTTCTTCACCGAGAATCCTTCCTTTCTATTATTCTGCAAAAACTTAATCAAAACATGAAGGACTCCATTTCATCCGTAAATTTTAAATTTAAATAGGGAAAAATGATAAAAATAAAGATTTATAGCACAAGGAATGCTACTGTGATCAAGTCTTGAGGCCATGAAACCGTAAAACCAGACGCTTGTCTCAAAGTCTCCAGTTCACCTTCTATGGGCACAGGAAGCAAGGCATCTGCCTAAATGGCTCATTCCATCGAGACGCGAACATGTCCAGGATGCATAGGCACTCCATGAACTACAGAATTCACTGGATCATCAAATATCGTACCAAATGCAACCTTGTTTTTTATGTTGTCCATTGACGGCTCACAGGATCGTGGAGCCTACATTCATATAATATTGTCTATTTCTTAATTTTCATGTATAGTGTTGTCAGTGGACAGTTGTCTATATATACGTGTGTGTGATATACAGACAATGCACAACATTTTACCTTCTTTTCAGGTGGAGGAGGGTCCCCGCCAACATATTCAATTTCATCATCAACATTCATCTCTTTCATCTTTGTTAAAATACATGTTGCTTTAACTGCTTCCTTGGGTCCTGCTTTCTCCTGGAAACTTGCATTATCCAAAAATGGAGAGCCCGTAAGATTAGATGCACTAATTAGAGATTTAAGCTCAGCCATCTCATGCTTTGTTCTCTCCATCTCCTGTTTTGTTCTCTCCATTTCTAGCTTTGTTTGCTCCATCTTCTGTCTTGTTCTCCCCATTTCCTCATCCCTTTGACGATCACGGGCTACCAGCTCAGTCTTGGTAATTCTACATTTTTTTGTTTTGGCAAATCAAATCATAGTTTGGGGCTGACATAGCTTCCTACTCCTCGAACTCTGCCCAAATGTTCAGGAGTTTCAAGTGATCTAGTTAATACGTCATCACTTCCGGACGGCTGAAATTCACCTCTTTCCTTCATCTCCAATAAATTATCCTATATATCAACACCACATACATTTAAAAAGCAGGCATAAGTTCACATAACTCATTAATAAAAACATAAAAAAATAAAAAATAAATAAAAAACAAGCCACAAAGTCTATATCTTACAATTCTTTTCACCATAACAGCCAAGTCGGGATCAACCACCATACCTTCCTTTGTCATGCGCGCCTTCTTCCAGAGAATCACACGATCAGGTTTTTCTCCGGGCTTCAACCTTTCTGCTTTCACCTGTTCAAAATAGAGGAGTTTATATAATCATATTGAAAAAATGGAAATTACAATAACAGGAAGGGCTTTCTTAATTCTTCTTCTTCCAAACCAATGTAGCCTTTCCTGGACGTCCGATGCGGATACTTCCATTGCATCACTCTTTCGCTCTGTGATTTGCGAAGTTCCTGAAAAAATTAATAGACAATATTATACATCTTATAATATTAAATAGAATCACAAAAGCAAAAATCAATAAATAATTTTAAAGAATAATACCGTCCACTGTTTAGTGATCCTCTGAGAAACAAATTTCTTCCAGGCATCTTTACCAACAAATCCATACCGTGTTGGAGGCGTCCTCAGTTTCTTCTTGTCTCCCTTAAAGGGAACTACATAATCAGTAGTCAATTCAGATTTGAATTGTCTCCACTTTGTACCAGCTGACTTGAGAACAAGTGACTCGCATTCCTCAGGAATTTTAAATGCATTCTGAAATAATAAAAACTATAAATTAAGAACTGTAGGACTTATGGAAAGGTAGTTTTCTTATTGTGTTAAATTTTACCTGGATATCTTTCCATAACTTATTTTTTAATTCACATTCGACAAATGGCCAACTTTTAATATCGATCGGAATCATAGTCCTAGCCAACATTCCTATGTAGGACTGCAAAGTGTGCCTAACTCTTCCAATTGGAACTCCAATGTAGTTGTATCTAACTTTAAACTTCTTGCCCTGAGCCTTTTTTATCACCACTTTAGACATGGCTGAAGGACCTCGAGCAGCTCCATATCTCTTTTTTCCGATTCAGAAGTAGTCATCGTTGCTGGTACAGAGTCTGACTGCAGATCAGGTTGTGTTGCTTGTCCACCATCAGCCTGAGTATTTGTTTCCATATCCTCCAGTGCCAACTGATTACCTTCTCCAGGATTGCGGCCTTTCTTGGATTTAATTTTCTTAACTCTCACATTTTTAGGTGCCATTCTTTTGCTTCTATCTGTGAAAAATTAGAACAAAATGAACACTAAATTAAAATCAGAATAAAATGCACACTAAAATAAAATCACAACAAAATGTAGGTGAACAACTATAAAATGCACACTAAAATAAAATCGGAACAAAATACACACTAAAATAAAATCGCAACAAAATGTAGGTGAACAACTATACAATGCACACTAAAATAAAATCGGAACAAAATGCATACTAAAATAAAATCGCAACAAAATGCACACTAAAATAAAATTGCAACAAAATGTAGGTGAACAACTATAAAATACAATATTATAAAAACAACAAACTGAAATAGTTCACATAACATATATAAAGAGCTACATTACTTGGCTGACTTTTTAAGCCAAATTCTTTTAATGTTCTTTCTACAATGACTAAAACTATGCTCAACGGCATCAACATCACATGTAGGTATTGTCGAACAGAATGGAGGATTTTCCAAGACCGTGTCTCCTAAATCATCTTCATTATACACATCATGATAGTCTCGTGTCATAGAGGTTAGTACAACAGACCATCTAGCATCAACCGGATCTTCTACATAAAAAACTTGCTTCACTTGGTCGACAGACACATATTTATCCTTCTTGTGTCCTTGTCGACTGAAGTCCACAAGTGTGAATCCTATTTCATCTACCTTAATTCCACTTTCATTCTCTGCCCACTTACACAAGAACAAAGGGGCTTTGAATTCATGATAATCTAACTCCCAGATGTCTAAGATGATTCCATAAAATTTCATATCGCTCTCCACCGGATTCAAATCCTTGGCACTTGAGACTTGGACGGTCTTGGCCACTAAAGACACGCCACTATTCTCGACAACTCTCGAATCATCTCGCTCATTTATGAAGTACAGGACCCTGTCGGCTACATACCCTTCGTATGTGAGAACAGAATATGATGGTTTTCCTGCCAACCATCTTATCATTTCATAAACACCTTTAAAATTTTCCATCAGTTCATTATTAACCTGCACATATTGCCCGAAAAAATGACACTATTGACAAGGGCAGTACTATGATAAAAATACCAAAAAAAGGACAATGACTAAACTTACTTTTTCTTTAAACCAATTAGCAAATAGTCGATTATGTTCAACCATCATCCACTGAACACTTTTTCTTTTTCCTCGATAAATCTTTCAAGATGCTCCTTGTGCATCCTAAGATAATGCAAATATTAAATAAAATGACAATCTCTTGTTATAAGAAATAAAATGCAGTACAATTAATAGCTGGATGGACTTACAAAATATAAGGATAAACTTCATAGTTATTTAAAAGGACTGTTAGATGTGCTTCGTCTCACTCTGTTTCTTCAGTTGATTTCACTTTTGCAGCAGATAATGGGCCCGAAAGCTTACTTTTTTTCTTTGGAAGGCATGCAGTGCCATTCTGTCCAACAAACTCTAAGCAGAATTCAACTGATTCTTCTTTTATATAGCTTTCCGCCATACAACCTTCTGGAAAATAACGGTTTCTTACATAACTCTTTAACACTTTATTAAACCGCTCAAATAGAAACATCCATCTATAGAAAACCGGTCCACATAAACGTAACTCTCTAACCAAGTGGACTGTAAGGTGTATCATTACATCAAAAATGAGGGATTGAAGATTTTTTCCAGCTCACACAAGGTCAATGTTACATCTGACTGCAATTTATCCAGTTTTGATACATCTACAACTTTGTTGCACAATGAGTTGAAAAAGAAACACAATCTAATTATGTTGATTCTAACATTCTTTAGGAGAACTGAACGAATGGCAACAGGGAGCAACTGTTGGAGGAGGATGTGGCAGTCATGGGACTTGAGCCCGTACATATTCAAATCAGGCATCGACATGCAATTTTTGATATTTGATGCATGTCCAAACGGAAGTTTCATGTGTAAGAATGACGACAATACTTTCTTTTTTTCAGCCTTTGACAAAGTATAAGAGGCAGGGGTAGGTATGTTTTCTTTTCGCCTACCTATGGAGCTAAGTCGTCCCTAACACCCATCTCCATCATATCACGGCGTGATGCCTCACAGTCTTTGGATTTATACCGCATATTCAATAGAGTACTAATCAGATTATTACACACATTTTTCTCAATGTGCATAACATCGAGACAATGGCGCACATGGTGAAACTTCCAGTAATCTAACTCGAAAAAAGTTGACTTCTTTTTCCATACACATTCCACCTTTTTTAAAATCTTAACTTCTTTTCCAAAAGTAAACTTAACTTGTTGCTGCTTCGCTAATACTTCTTCTCTGGAAAGGGGTTGACGTGCGTGTCCATTCTCGTGTTCTCCATTAAAAGTTTCTTTCTGCCTCCTATATGGATGATGTCGCAGCAAGTACCTACGATGACCTTGGTAGCACATTTTCCTACTATGAGTCAAATACTTAGATATAGTATCTTCGTAGCATACTGGACATGCCATATACCTCTTATCAATGCAGCCAGACAGATTCCCATATGTGGGAAAGTCATTTATCGTCCATAATAGCATTGCTCTTAAAGTGAAATAAGATTTAGTATGTGCGTCGAAGACATCTGGTTCCCCTTCTTCCCAAAGCTTTTTCAGGTCATCGATCATTGGTTGTAGATATACGTCTATATTATTTCCCGGCTCATGTGGAGCAGAAACCAATAATGTTAACATCATAAACTTCCTCTTCATGCATAGCCATGGAGGAAGATTATAAGTTACCAATATCACTGGCCAGTAGATATACCTATTGGTCAGTCCATTATTATGTGGATTTATACCATCGGCTGACAAAGCTAAGCGAAGATTTCTGGATTCACTATCGAAGTTAGGCCACCTGTGATCGATATTCCTCCAAGAAGGAGAGTCAGCTAGATGGCGCATTAGGCCATCTTGAATGCGGTAGTCTGAATGCCAAGTCATCATTTCAGCAGTAGAAGTAGATTTAAACAATCGCTTAAATCTGGGAATAATGGGGAAGTACCATAAAACTTTGGTTGGAATATTAGTTTTAACTCTGCCATCCTTCCCCAATTTCCATCGAGATAAATTACACTTGGGGCACTTAGAAGACTCACTATATATACCTCTATATAGTATGTAATCATTCGGACACGCATGGAACTTTATATAGTCAAGTCCTAGATCAAATAGGTTCTTTTTGGCTTCATATGCATTAACCGGAAAAACATGACCAGTAGGAAGGAAAGAGCCAACAGAAGACAATAGCTCGGTAAATGAGGCATCGCTAATACCAAAGCTTGATTTCCAGTTGTGCAATTTCAACATCAATTCTAACTTAGTACAGTCACTACCCTCAAACAGAGGTTGTTCGGCGTTAGCCACAAACCTATTGAACTCATGTGCCTCTTCATTATAATCACCCATACCATATGCTGCCTCACAAACTTTTTTTGTTTGTGTGGCAGCCATATTGTACGGTATAGGGGGTGGAGGTTATGTACTACCAGCAGAAGACCTAGTTTCAAAAAAAAATTCCTCGTGCCAAATCCATTCAGTGTACCCTAAACGAAAACCATTCTCGTACAAATGACCCCTGATTATTTTTACAGGGAATTTTTTAAAATTACCACACCGTCCATATGGACAAGAAATTTTCCTAGAATCATCTGCATTTTTTTCCGCAAAGATCAAGAAATTTTCAACCCCTATTTTGTACTCTAACGAATCCCTATCTTTCGAAATCCACGACTTATCCATAAGTTCTTAAAATAGGTATGACCAAGCAACCTACCTGATTATCATTCAAATATACATAAGAAATATGAATTAAAATATATAGATGCAAGAAACAAATATGAACAACAGAGCAACTATCCTCAATTCATATTATTCGTCTTTCATATATAATTTAAAAATTTATTCTAACACTGCCTAAAGCTTTTTAAAATTAAACACATATCATGTCTGAGGTTTAACAACAAAAATATAGATGTATGCACACTAATAACTACATGTACAATGTCTAAGGTTTAACACGTAGACATACAATATCTACCACTTCCTAAACTTTTTCTCGATTAAAAACGAACACATACAATGTCTAAGGTTTATATAATTACATCAGATGCGGAGAAACACACTAACCTCCAAAGCGCAAAATATATCTTAAAATGTTTTGAATCTAAGCGAAGTCCAAAAGTTAAAATAATGTGCTGCTGCAAAATCAAAATAATTAAATTGTAAATTTCAACAACATTAACATAATCAAAATCATGTAAATTTAAAACAATGCTTGCACAGGAAAAGTAAAAAAAATAAATAAATTAAACACTAAAAATACAAAAAACTCTAAAATTGTACATGCAATACAAAAAATATTGAAAAACTGTACCTTAATAACAGAGACAGACTCCCCAAGTCAAAAACTTCAAAATCTGAGGAAAAAAGATTAGTTAAAAAAGAAAATTAAACACTAAAATTGGAAAACTCTAAAATTGTACATGCAATACAAAAAATATTGGAAAACTGTACCTTAATAACAGAGACGGACTCCCCAAGTCAAGAACTTCAAGATCTGAGGAAAAAATAAGAGTTCAAAAAAAAAAATTAAACCAAATATGAACAAGTAGTAATTAAAGCAAACCAAATATGAACAATCGAAAGCAAACCTAGATTCTGAAGAGGGAGTATGAATAATATGCTCACAGTAATTGAGATAGTAATTATGGTTTTTTAGATTTGGGTAGAGAAATTAGGGTTTAAGTTTGAAGAGGGAGGGAGAGACAGTGACTGAGAGAGAGTGGAAAGTGAGAGAGAGTGAGAGTGAGTGAGAGAGAAAGTGTTGAGAGTGGAGAGTAACGGTAGAGGGTGAAAAGGGGGAAAGAGGGGAAGAATCGGGACTCAGGGAGTGGAAATTAGAATTTTGGGGAGGGGGAAACTGAATTTTGCTGAAATAAAAAAGGGGAAGATTAACTATGTAATAGCCGCATTTTTATTTTTTAATAAATAAGGATAAGACAATGGTTGCTAAGTAAACTGTTAAGTGGCATTTATGACACTTATTTATGCTCTAATAAGCTTTGAGTTGGTGTATTTATACTCAAGTTATTTGTGTTTTAATGTGTTTTCAAGTGTTTTTGCATTTCAGGCTTTACTTCGTGAATCAGGTGAATTAGCATTATTTTTATGCTAATATGGTGTTTAGGATGTGCTGGAATAAAAGCTTGAAAGAATGGCTCGAAGCTGCAAGGAATAAAGAAGAAGAACAAAAAGAATTTTTGGCAGAAGGCAGGCGCGCCCGCGCAGGTGTTGCGTGCGGCCGCGCCGGGAGAACAGAAAGTCAGCGCGCCCGCGCTGGGTCGGGATATTAAAATCCTGATTCAACTACAATTCGATTTGCTGGACTCCTGGGATGCATGGACTGTTATATAAACATAACTTAGGTCGTTTTTCAGAGACATCAAGCAAGGAGAAGACGGCAAGAGACCGTTTGGGCACAGTTCAACAAAGGCGAAGACGATCTAGTTTATTCTTGTGAATCTTTGTGTTGAGTTGTAATTTGGATGCTTGTTTCTTGTTTTGATGAACCTTTACTCTTGTTTGTACTTTGGTTTATATATTCGTATAAAGACTACGTTTGCTATATCATGTTTTCATTGGAACCCACGTTGACGATGAGTTCGATTATGAGCTAATCGTTATCGTGGGGTTCTAGCGGATTTATTTATGGATTTCTTTAGTTAAATTGTTTCGATGCCTTAGTATGTGGTGATTGTATGATATCCTAGTATTGGTTGTGCGTATTCGTCTTGTGAGCGTCACGGACTTATAAGATAGTGTGTTAATTCTTAATGAAGCGAAAGTGAATTTAAGGATTTAGAACATGCCATGCTAGTATAGGTTCATGTATTGTTATGCATGATTTGTAGGTAATTTTAACCATCTTACTTGCCCTATGTAATCAAGATAGATAACTTGTGTTTAAACCGTTATGTTGTCAAATTCTAGAGAATATAGGGTCTCAATATAATTGGTGCCTATTCAGCTTCTATCTCTTTTATGGATGTCTGGTAGAATGGTACTCATGAAATGAAAGTTGGCATTTATCAGTTTCGTGTTGTCTGATTAGTGTCATCACCATTGCATGCTAAGGTTAAGAATAATGAGGCTATTGAATGAAGTACTTAATGAAGTTAGAATCTCATGTTTGTCATATATATTAACTCAGTCTATCTTATTCTAGTAGTTATAATAATTAGTTTAATTCTTAGTTATAAACAACCTCACTTTGTTATCGTCTTAGCATTGAATAATAACCAAACATTTTTGCTTAAGTGCATGAGTTGATTAGTTAACCAATACAATCTCTGTGGGATCAAATATGATTTATATCTTATACTACTTGCGAACGCGTATACTTGCGTGTAATATTAGCGCGTGTTTAGCGACTAACAAGTTTTTGGCGCCGCTGCCGGGGACTGCAGTGTTAATTATTAGTTTATGTGCTTTCCATCAGTGGTCGTTAAAGTTCATTGACTCGGACATTGTTACTTACTTGTTTCCTTGTTTTATTTCAGGTGATCTAGCGAGGGTGTATGCATATACATTTGCGTACTCGTAAGAGAACACTGGATAAAGCCGAGGAAGAACTTGTGGTAGTTCGTAGGGAAGTTTTTGAGGAAGAAAAGAAGGTAGAAAAAGAAGAAAAAGTTGAAGAGCGAATTCTAGTAGCTATGGGTGTTCAAGCAGAAAATCCGAAAGCTTTGATGGACTATTCTGAGCCTAAGATTAATGACATTTAGTCTAGCATCATTAGACCAGCCATCAGGGCTAACACTTTTGAGATCAAGTCAAGCACGATCCAGATGATACAGAACTCAGTTCAGTTTGGGGGTTCTCCTACCGAAGACCCCAACATGCACATCAGGGATTTCATTGAGATCTGTGACACTTTCAAGTTCAATGATGTGACTGAAGATGCTATCAATCTAAGACTCTTCCCATTCTCTCTAAGGGACAAGGCAAAGTGCTGGTTACAATCTCTACCAGCAAGATCTATCACCACTTGGGAAGATCTCGCTCAAAAGTTTCTCACTAAATTCTTCCCCATGGCGAAGACTGCCGCACTCAGGAATGCTCTTACTCAGTTTGCTCAACAAAGTAGAGAATCTCTGTGTGAGGCTTGGGATCGATATAAGGAGATGCTAAGGAAGTGCCCATACCATGGCATGCCTGATTGCATGATTATCAACTATTTCTACAATGGATTGGGTGCTACTTCTAGACCCATGCTTGATGCAACATCAGGAGGAGCCTTGTGGGCTAAGAGCTATGATGAAGCTTATGAACTTATTGAACTGATGGCTGCTAATGAGTACCAGAATCCTTCCCAGAGACTGACTCAGGGAAAAGTAGCAGGAATTCTGGAGTTGGATGCAGCAACTGCTATAGCTGCCCAACTTAAGGCTTTGGTGGACACTTTGGCTAATTATGGAGTTAATCAAATCACTAGTGTCTATGAGCTTTGTGATGGTGCCCATGAGACTGATCAGTGCGTAATTTCTAGTGAATCAGCTCAGTTCGTGAGCAACTTCCAGCGATCACAGCAACCTGTGCCAGCCACCTATCATCCTAACAACTGCAATCATCCTAATTTCAGTTGGAGCAACGCTCAGAATGCGGTTCAATAGCCTTATCAGCAGTATCCAGCTAAGCAGTACAACCCCCTGGTTTTCAACAACCGTAGTATGCACCAAAACAACAACTCCACCTGCAACAAGCTAATGAAAAATCTGAATTAGAGGAGTTGAAGCTCATGTGCAAGAGTCAAGCTATTTCTATCAAGACCTTGGAAAATCAAATTGGGCAAATTGGCAATGCCTTGCTAAATCATCAACCTGGTACATTGCTTAGTGACACTGAAGTGCCAGGAAAGAGGGAAGCTAAGGAGCAGGTAAAGGCAATCACTTTGAGGTCCGGGAAGGTTGTGAATCCCGAAAAAACTCAAGAGTTAACTAAAGAAGCTGGGGCTGAGAAAGAAGCAAAGCAGTAGGATGAAGAAGTGGAACCAAGGAAGACCGCTGTTGAGCACACTCTGCCTGAGGGTAATACAGGGGAGAAACAGATCTATCCTCCACCACCTTTTCCTAAACGGATGCAGAAGAAAAAGCTGGACAAGAAGTTTGAGAAATTTCTGGAGGTGTTCAAGAAACTTCATATCAACATACCTTTCGTTGAGGCTCTCGAGCAAATGCGTAATTATGCAAAGTTTATGAAAGGTATTCTCTCTCGGAAAGTAAAGCTAGATGATTTAGAGACTGTCGCTCTCATGGAGGAATGCCGTGTTGTGCTGCAACAGAAGTTGCCTCCGAAGTTTAAAGATCCGGGAAGCTTTACTATTCCATGTACTATTGGAAAAATGTCTTTTGACAGATGCTTATGTGACTTGGGAGCTAGCATCAATATGATGCCTTTGTCAATCTTCACACAGTTGGATCTACCTGATTACTAAACCGATGTATATGACTTTGCAGTTGGCCAACCGTTCTATTACATATCTGCGAGGTATTGTGGAGGATGTCTTGGTCAAGGTTGATAAACTCATCTTTCTTGCTGATGGCAACTGGCCGAACCTTGATTGATGTGCTGAAGGGTGAGCTTACAATGCGAGTGTTGGATTAGGACGTGACTTTCAATGTGTTCAATGCTATGAAATTTCCTACTGATAATGAGGAGTGCTTAAAAGTCGAGTTGGTCGATTTGGTGGTCACATCGGAACTTGATCAAATGCTAAGGTGTAAGAACCCTGATTTTTGTAATATTTTAAAACTTCTGTGAATAGTAACTTGAGCTAATTAAGTAATACGTATGGGGGTCATCATAAAATGAATAGTGGAATTTTGAGAATTCGAGATCATATTCTTGTTTATCGAGGAAAATAAGTGAATGTAAAAGCCAACGGAATTCGAAGATTCACAATTATACTACGTGTTTTCGTATCCGTAAAGAATGGCGTAGAACCGGGAATACTACATGAAATAAATAATATATCAAGGTGTTTCTATGATCAAGAGAAGGAATGGAATTGGTTATAGGATTATAAGCGATAAAAGAAATCGCTACGAAATAAGTCGTTATACGTGGAAACTATCGGAATGGAACGACGATTGCGTTTACGATAAATAAACGAATGAGAAATTAAATCCCATGCAAGTTGGCCATGCATAACCAAGTCCTAGCTAGTAGTTAGGAGTGTAACTAGATGATTAGAAGTAACTAGAATAGTTAGTGGAATAGTGTTGAATAGTGATGGGAGACAAACAAGTACACAAGCCATACTTCTCCCTTTTCTCACTTCACCACACAATCAAACCAACCCATACCTTTGCCAAATTATTGTCAAATCTGCTGCATACATCCCATATATTCATTATACACTCCCACACTTTAGCCACAAAAGAAAACAACCCCTTTTCCCTCACTTAAAGCTCTCCCATTTTTCATTCCAGCAGTTCGGATTTTCTGAGCAAGGGAGAAAGAAAAATTCATAACTCAAAATATACTCATTCCAATATCATGAAATTTTTACCATATCTTCTCTATATCATGGGTAAGCTTCGTACCAAATTTCAGCCTCAAATTATTTTTTTTGAATTTTATAAAAATGTTTGAATGAGGTGCTGAAATGTAACTCCGAAATTCTAACTTGTTTCTTGGTTTTGTTTCTTAAGGAGCTAGCCCTTCTAAGTGTTTTCTAAGCAAACCAAGCCTCAATAATCCTAGCACTAACCTTTCTAGTGTCCAAGAAGGTATAAGTTTCAACCCTTTAAGGTTTTATGGTTGGATTTAAGAGTTATGTTTGTTGTAGTGTTAAGATCCAAAGGATTGTGTTTGTTTGAGTTTGTATTGATTATGTTCTTGCTAAAGGCTTGAGATGTTGAGTTGTATTCCATGTATGTGGTACTAGATAGAGCATACAAGGTTCATGTGGGTGGATCTTGAGAAGTACTTGTGTTTATGATGGTTATAGGTAGTGATTGTGTTAAGATCAAGTAGTAGAAATTGAGTTTGGGCATTCTTGCACTTGATCTGTTTTCTGCAGGACATTCGGCCATGAAAATGGTTAAAATTTGAAAACCACTGGCCATGAACAGATAGATCTTGTTTTGTAGTTTCTATACATGTGTAGATCATCATGAGGAGATTTACGGTTTAGGAGTTATGGTCGTTTTAGTGTAAAACATTTCTGTGATTTGCCTACTGCACTTAAGTCCACTTGCATGGTGATTTTGAAGGACTTAAAATAATTTCGAGATTCTGGAAAAATTATGAAAAATGGATATGACAGTAGAGAAGACTGTCCAAAAAGAATTTTGAGATAATATTAATTTTTCGATTTTATAAAAATGTTTTGATAAAGCGAGTGCAAGCGAGAAACGCATAAAAACCTAGTTTTGACGCGCGTTTTCTCACGTTCAAGCTTAAAACTCGAAAAGGACTTTCTAAAGCGAACGATCGATTTCAAAACTCGACCATGTTATAAAGTGAGAATATAAGTGTTGAGAATATGACGATCGGAGATTCGTTATACTTGAGTAGTTGCGAAAGTTGCTTAATAAAAGCGAGACGTTAATCGCGTACTAACTTAGACCATTGGTTCTTGTTTATAGATCGCCAACCAAACACTAGATACCATACCACTTCGATTACTCGAGGCAAGTTTTCGAAACCCTATCTCATACTATCCATGCTATATATATACTGTTGTGATATTGATGGCATGATTTACTGTTCAAATATATATGCTTCTCTATGATATCAATGCATACGAATTATGCGATTGTTTACGAAAACAAATTTCATTTTACACGAGTATGAGAAATTGAAACGTATTTCAAATATAATATAGGATAATGGGAGTCGGAAATATTTTAATAACGGTTTAATTTCGGAGAGAGCCGAACGCGAAAGATTTCTATTTCGATAAATAAAGTACGTTCGCGTAATTTATATATCAAGCGAATGATTGAGATTTTGACTTAAACTTCGAGAAATATTGGTTTATTCATTTAAGGGACACCCTTACTCGATTGATTATTTTATAAAGCGATACTTAAGGGATTATTAAATATCCATAAAGTATTTAAAAATATACTGAATAGTTTATAAATCATTTCACGTTATTTAATAAAGATTTAACTATTCAAAGAGCAATTATAGGATACCAAATCCTGTTTTGATTATTTGATTAAGGTGCCTCCATTCATTGGACCTTATTCAGAGATATTTTGTATTTAAGATTTTTTTTATTAATTCATTGAACCTTAATTAGAAATACTTTGTACTTAAGATTTTATCAATTCATTGAACCATATTCAGAGATATTTTATATATAAGCTTTTTATCAATTCATTGAACCTTATACAAAGATGTTT
Organism: Apium graveolens; assembly: GCF_009905375.1. Taxonomy (NCBI): domain Eukaryota; kingdom Viridiplantae; phylum Streptophyta; class Magnoliopsida; order Apiales; family Apiaceae; genus Apium; species Apium graveolens. Next base: position 102,296,230 of record NC_133653.1, on the reverse strand, counting down.
TATTTATAAGATTTTATCAATTCATTGAATCCCTCTTAAATTATTATGAGACCTTAGATATTTAATATCTTCGGACTTCTAAAAACTTATTTAAAAATAGACATGGTTCCCAAAGGTACTTTCTAAATTATTCAAAACTCTTGAAAGAGATTAATCATTTGAAACGTATCAAAACCTTAGGGAACTTAGTCTAGAAGCATAAGAGTTTTGCTTCCTCGTTCAATAAAGAACAAGTGAGTAATATATGTGTCACCCTACTACAGATAGGGATTTGAAAATGATTTTAAATTCAAAACTCTGACAACTCCCAAAGATCAATTGAGTTAAAAGTGATGAATAAATCATCTTATTTAAAGGTCAACTTTTAACGACCTATTCCTTCGAAAAAGGATTTTGAGCAAAAGATATAATTGTTTTGGGACTGGAATGTGGCCTGCCCGGCACGGAGTGGTATCGGGCAGTGACCAGGCGCGGAGTGGCGCATTATGCAAGCGCGGAGTGGCGCATTGTACGGTTATATGGTCTATGCGACCTTTGACTTTCGGACTTGCACGGCAATGGGCAACCACCGTGTAGTGTCTTGATGAGCCCAAAGGCGGCTAGGTTTGTATTCCTTCTACTAGTAGAGAAAATTTCGTATTCGGCTGATCACCGATACGTGGTTTATTCCAGTATAGTCCCTTTCTTCCATTTTGGAAAAACTGTTGTGAAATATACAACAGAGAGCCGATAAGGCTGAGTTTTAAACAAGGATATTGATGAATATATATCAAATCCATTTGAGAAATCTGCCGATAAGGCTGAGTTTAAATAAGGATGTTGATGATTATATATCAAATCCATTTGAGAAATCTGCCGATAAGGCTGAGTTTTAAATTGGGATGTTGACGAATATATATCACACCCATATGAGAATCTTGGTTCGAGTAACATCTTAAGATTTTGAAATAAAATGAGTATGAGTATAAAATGATTTTAAGAAAGAGATGAATATAAGTATTCAGTGGATATACTATTGTAGTTGATTTTGAGAATATTATAAATTTGATAAGCATATAAACTTTCAGAACGCTTTGGAGATACAAAGTATAATTATTGGTTTTATTTATCCTTACATACTTAATTATGGGGATATATACCTTGCTGAGCTTTAATGCTCACCCTTGCTTTTATATATCATATCACAACAGACTACTAGCATGGATCAGACCAGGACTGCTGTCATTAGGCGGGTAAGGAACGCTCGTGAGTTCCGTAGGCTTTTTGTGCGCCAGCCCCGTCAGGTAGATAAGTGGAAATGATTATTTGATAATGTTTCCAAGCATATAACCTGTGTGTATGTGAGTTTGAATAAAAGGTCGAGTAATATTGTGAAAAGAGAATTATTTACTAATAAGTGATCGTAACGACCCGAATTCACGACCTTGGATTTGGGGGTGTTACAGAAATGGTATCAGAGCCAAAGGTTATAAGTCTTGGAAACAGTAAGAGTAAAATGGGTAGACTGAGGATCTAAAAGTTAAAAAGAACTCTCATCGAGTTCGTAGTCGGATTACTATGGAGTAGTCGCGACGGTAGTACCCAAGGGGACCTTAGCGTTAAGAGTTGAGGCATTGATTGAGTTATTAACAGTCGATTGAAAAGCCAACATTAAGGGAAGAGAATGAGTTGGAGCACTCAAAGAAAAGAGTGCTAAGAGTTATATGCAAAAGAGAGTCCATTGGTTGAGCCGATAGAGTTTGTTGATGGACTACCAGGAGTTATGTTGAAGTGTTTATGTGAAGTGTTATACGGAAATTGATGGGATCGTTTAAGATCGACAAAATGAGGAAAGGAGAAAATTGTACATGATTTTTATAATGTTGATATAGAAGTGGAGCTAAGTCTCCGGAGAAAGCGGGATGAAAACGATACCCCAATACCATGGGTTGATTGGAAAACCCGAGTCTTGCTACTCATAGCTCTTTATAGAGGGTCCTTGAGGAGACATATTAGGCAAGAATCAAGATGCTTAATTCTTTTACTATTAAGGTTATTACGTTACCTGAATTGGTAGAAAGTATTGTTCCGATAATAAGGGTTCAATACATGACAAACAGTGATTCTACCAAGAAGGGTATTCGCTATACCATTGAGGAATCTATGTCCTATAAGGAAGATTTTAGCGTGTCCCAAGATGAGAATGCTATGCGATAATACAAAATCATTTCGTCCGTTAAGCCATTATAGCTCGGCACGGAAAGCGAGAATCGACAGAATAATTTCTGAAAAGTTTCATGCTCCTGCAATCAACGCAGCAAGCTCCGAACTGCTGGAGGAGAAGACCAATAAGTCTGACGCAGAATTCCAAGAGTGGGATGTCACTAGGAGCTACGTGTATATTCTCGACAGGATGTCGTCTTTTGTTAACGCATCAAATCAGGTGCGTGGGCACAACGTTGCGAGTAACTAAAGAGGAATGAAGAATGGATTTGTGACAAAGCGAGTTATTAAGCGACTTTAACATAATGAGTAGAGACGCGAATAATGTTATATTGGTGATCTTTTATATTAGCATAACGATGCCACCCCGACATATTGGGAAACTAGAGCAAACCCTGCTGAATTGGTAAACCATAATAACCAAGAACACGAGGAAATTGAATATAATGAATTCGGCTGAGAGGATTACAATGAAGAAGAAACTATGGATACTAACGAGGGGGAAGGCCAGAGCGGAAACACCATGGACCAAATTATGAATCTTCTTCGAGATAATTTAAATTGTCACCCTCAACCCAGGTTGATCATGTTCCAGTTACTAATGTCTTTAAGGCCTTTAGGTTGTTAAAACCCCCAGAAATTTCAAGGGACTGCTAATCTGTTAAGGCCAGAGCTTGGCTGAAAGAAATGGAAAAGAGCTTTGAGATAATGCCTATAGAAGAGACACAAAAGACTGTGTTCACCAATTATATGTTGAAAGGAGAAGCAAATTATTAGTGGGAACCTAAAGGAACCCTGGAGACTGATGTGATTATCACATGGGGAAAAGTATTTCCCAGGTTTATGGAGGCTCAGATGGAGTTGAAGTTTCTAGAGATTAAGTAAAATAAGATGTCAGTGGCTGTGTACAAAGCCAAATTTATTGAACTGTCGAGATTCGTGCCGGAGTTTGTGAACATGAAAGAGAAAAAGGCAAGGAGATTTCAGCAAGGGCTGAAACAATGGATTCAGGACCGAGTGTCATTACTTGAGATAACAGACTATGTGCAAAAAGGCCTCGATTGTAGAGGCAGAGAGTGAGCAAAGTCAAAAAGAGGAAGAGAGCAAGAAGAGGAGTTCGGAAGCCAAGGCGGCAGAGCGATAAACAGAAGTTTCTGATTAGGACTGAGAGGGGAGTGGTGTCCCAACCCATAGTAGGTACCAGGTTCGCCACTACCGTAGCTGGCGGAAATAGCTTTAGCGAACCGGTAAGCAAGAGTATCGCCCAGGGAGGTGGTCAATATAGGACTACGTTTCATAACCAGTTTCGGTCACCCCTACCAGATCATAAGTCATGTGGGGAGAAACATCCCGGGGTATGTAATTTGGGAAAAGAACTACTGAGGTGCTTTAATTGCAACCAACCAGGACATTATTCTAGCAACTGCCCCAACCCAGCTAAGGCGTGATAGCAGGTAACCTTTTACTCAATTTGGTTAGTGCAAATATTCTGTTTAATTCTGAAGCAACTAAGTATTTTATATCGCGAGATTTTTGGCCAAGTTAAAACTTAATATGATTCCAACGCGAGAATTATTGCGAATAGAAATAGTGAATCGAGAGGTTGTTCCAATTAATGAGATTCATCTAATCTGCAAGTGGGAATTAGGAGGGAAGGGCTTTAAGTTGGACTTAATTCCTTTCAGTCTGAGAGAATTTGGTGTGGTCTTAAAAATGGATTGGTTGTCGAGCAATGGTGCTCAGATTGATTATAAAGGAAAGAAAGTTAAAATCTGAATGCCTAACGACAAGAAAATTGTGATTAAGGGTCAGCGTCAGACCCAAATTTTTTTTAATATTGCTCAAGCAAAGCAATTATTAAGGAAATATAGCAAAGCGTATTTAGCATACGTGGAGGGTACCAAGAGAGAAGCCCCGATGTACGTGACATACCAGTTGTTAACGAGTTTGAGGATGTGTTTTCCAAAGACCTTTCAGGATTATCACCTGACCGAGAGATAGAATTCGCTATCGAATTAGCATCAGGAACGACATCATTTTCAAAAAGCCCCATACAGGCTAGCCCCGGTTGAAATGAAAGAATTGACTTCACAGTTGCAAGAACTGTTGAATAAAGGAATGATGAGACCTAATGTGTCACCATGAGGCACACCAATGTTGTTTGTCAAAAAGAAGGATGGTAGTATGCGATTGTGCACAGAGTATAGGGAACTGAATAAGCTGACTATTAAGAACAGATACCCTCTCTCTAGAATTGACGATTCGTTTGACCAACTTGAAGGAGTGGTACACTTTTTGAAAATCGATCTAAGAATGGGATATCACCAACTGAAGATTAAAACAGGGGACAAATACCGTATTTCGCACGAGGTATGGACATTATGAGTTCTTGGTGACGTCGTTCGGGCCAATGAATGCCCCAGTAGCTTTCATGGACTTTGTGAATCGAGTGTTTAAAAAGTATTTGGACGTGTGCGTCATTATTTTTTTATTGATAATATTTTAGTCTATTCTAAAACGGAAGAAGAACATGCGGAATATCTGAGGATAGTGGTAGAAGCATTGAGAAGAGAAAAGTTGTTTGCCAAATTCTCACAGTGCGAATTCTGGCAAAATGAAGTTCAGATCTTAGGACAATTGATGAGCAGTGAAGGAGTGTTAGTTGACCCTACCAATGTTGAGGCAGTATTCCAATGAGAAAGAATAACCACACCTACGGAAGTAGGAACTTTTTGGGAATTAACCGGTTTTATGAGAGGTTCGTACAGGATTTCGCCAAGATATCAGGACCTTTGACTAGGCCTACTTGCAAAACGGAAAAGGTTGCGTGGAATGAAAATGTGAGGATAGTTTTCAGGAATTGAAAAGGAGTTTGGTAACAGCCCTCGTGCTGGCATTGCCGATGGAAAGGGTGATTTGTGATCTATAGTGATGCATCACATAAAGGATTAGGATGCATGCTCATGCAGCATGGGAAAGTGGTTGCTTATGTCTCACGGCAGCTGAAGGAATATGAAGTAAGATACCCTACTCATGAATTAGAATTAGCAGCAATAGTTTTGCTTTGAAGAATTGGAGACAATATCCATACAAAGAAAATTGTGAGATCTACACTGACCATAAGAGCCTTAAGTATATATTTACTCAGAAAGAACTCAACAGGAGACAGAGGAGATGGGTAGAGTTAATGAAAGACTATGTCGGTGAGATTTTATATCACCCAGGGAAGGCCAATGTGGTGGCCGATGTCCTTAGTAGTAAAGAGAAACTCAAGATGTTGACAACGCCGGAGAAACTAGTGAGAGAACTCGAGGAGATGGAGATAGAGGTGAAGTCACCGGTAAAGGGACTAATGGACTATTTGAGATCAAATTAGAACCGGAATTGTTAGAAAAGATGGGACATTGTCAGGAAGAGAAGACGAATGAAGAGCGAGAATCTTTGACTGAGAAGAAGTCAAATGTGAGAAAGATGAGAAGGGAATTATGAGATATACGAACCGGATTTGGATTCCGAATGTTCGAGAATTAAAAGATGAAATTTTATGCGAAGGACATAATTCTAGATATTCAATTCATCCTGGAGGTAACAAGATATATCGAGATCCAAAGGAATATTATTGATGACCCAACATGAAAAGAGACGTGGCCAATTGGGTCAGTAAGTGTTTGACCTGTTAAAGAGTGAAGGTGGAACATCAGCGACCAAGGGGACTCCTACAACCCTTAGGAATTTCGATGTGAAAGTGGGAACAAATAGCCATGGATTCTGTGGTAGGATTTCCCCGAGCTAAGGCTAACCGTGATGCAATATGAGTAATTATATATCGACTGACCAAGTCAGCATACTTTCTTCCAATCAAGAAAACCTACATGGTGGATAGATTAGCAGAGCTATACATCAAGGAAATTGTGATAAGACATGGAGTCTCTGTAGCTATCGTATCTGACAGAAATCCCCGATTCAACTTCAGATTTTTTTGAGGAACTTTCAGGAATGCTTATGAACCAAACTGAATGTGAGTACTGCATACCATCCCCAAACCGATGGACAAAGTGAGTGAATCATTCAGACATTGGAGTACATGTTGAGAAATTGTGTAATTGATTTTTAAGGTTATTGAGATGAACACCTATCTTTGATAGAGTTTGCCTACAGTCATAGTTATCATGCGAGTATAGAAATGCCCCCACATGAGGCGCTGTATGGTCGGAGGTGCCATTCACCCTTGTACTGGGATGAAGTTGGTGAAAGAAAGTTACTAGGTCCCGACTTGGTGTAAAGAACGAGGGACATAGTTGAGTTGAACAGAGGATGCTTAGCGGCAGCCCAAGACCGACAGCGTAAATATGCCGACTTAGAACGAAAAGACAGAGAATATGAAGTGGGTGACCAGGTATTTTTGAAAGTGTTACCATGGGAAGGACTGATGAGATTTGGAAAGAAAGGGAAGTTGAGTTCCCGATATATGGGTCCTTTGAGATTTTGTGACAAATAGAACCGTGGCATACGAATTGGCTTTACCTCCAAACCTTCAACAGGTTCATAGTGTTTTTCATGTGCCAATGTTGAGAAAGTATAATGCGGATACCAAGAATATAGTGAAACATGAGTAAGTACTAGATCTGTCCAACATTGAGCAACCAGTTGAAATCATTGGTTGAAAAGAGCAAGTACTCAGGGACAAGAGTGTCAAGCTATTCAGAGTCTTATTGAGACATCCCAAGGTCGAGGAATCGACTTGGGAATTAGAGAGCCACCTGCGAGAAAGGTACCCCCATCTATTTGTGAGTTGATTCCGGGACGGAATCCTTTTAAGGGGGGGAGACTGTAAGAACCCTGATTTTTGTAATATTTTAAAACTTCTGTGAATAGTAACTTGAGCTAATTAAGTAATACGTATGGGGGTCATCATAAAATGAATAGTGGAATTTTGAGAATTCGAGATCATATTCTTGTTTATCGAGGAAAATAAGTGAATGTAAAAGCCAACGGAATTCGAAGATTCACAATTATACTACGTGTTTTCGTATCCGTAAAGAATGGCGTAGAACCGGGAATACTACATGAAATAAATAATATATCAAGGTGTTTCTATGATCAAGAGAAGGAATGGAATTGGTTATAGGATTATAAGCGATAAAAGAAATCGCTACGAAATAAGTCGTTATACGTGGAAACTATCGGAATGGAACGACGATTGCGTTTACGATAAATAAACGAATGAGAAATTAAATCCCATGCAAGTTGGCCATGCATAACCAAGTCCTAGCTAGTAGTTAGGAGTGTAACTAGATGATTAGAAGTAACTAGAATAGTTAGTGGAATAGTGTTGAATAGTGATGGGAGACAAACAAGTACACAAGCCATACTTCTCCCTTTTCTCACTTCACCACACAATCAAACCAACCCATACCTTTGCCAAATTATTGTCAAATCTGCTGCATACATCCCATATATTCATTATACACTCCCACACTTTAGCCACAAAAGAAAACAACCCCTTTTCCCTCACTTAAAGCTCTCCCATTTTTCATTCCAGCAGTTCGGATTTTCTGAGCAAGGGAGAAAGAAAAATTCATAACTCAAAATATACTCATTCCAATATCATGAAATTTTTACCATATCTTCTCTATATCATGGGTAAGCTTCGTACCAAATTTCAGCCTCAAATTATTTTTTTTGAATTTTATAAAAATGTTTGAATGAGGTGCTGAAATGTAACTCCGAAATTCTAACTTGTTTCTTGGTTTTGTTTCTTAAGGAGCTAGCCCTTCTAAGTGTTTTCTAAGCAAACCAAGCCTCAATAATCCTAGCACTAACCTTTCTAGTGTCCAAGAAGGTATAAGTTTCAACCCTTTAAGGTTTTATGGTTGGATTTAAGAGTTATGTTTGTTGTAGTGTTAAGATCCAAAGGATTGTGTTTGTTTGAGTTTGTATTGATTATGTTCTTGCTAAAGGCTTGAGATGTTGAGTTGTATTCCATGTATGTGGTACTAGATAGAGCATACAAGGTTCATGTGGGTGGATCTTGAGAAGTACTTGTGTTTATGATGGTTATAGGTAGTGATTGTGTTAAGATCAAGTAGTAGAAATTGAGTTTGGGCATTCTTGCACTTGATCTGTTTTCTGCAGGACATTCGGCCATGAAAATGGTTAAAATTTGAAAACCACTGGCCATGAACAGATAGATCTTGTTTTGTAGTTTCTATACATGTGTAGATCATCATGAGGAGATTTACGGTTTAGGAGTTATGGTCGTTTTAGTGTAAAACATTTCTGTGATTTGCCTACTGCACTTAAGTCCACTTGCATGGTGATTTTGAAGGACTTAAAATAATTTCGAGATTCTGGAAAAATTATGAAAAATGGATATGACAGTAGAGAAGACTGTCCAAAAAGAATTTTGAGATAATATTAATTTTTCGATTTTATAAAAATGTTTTGATAAAGCGAGTGCAAGCGAGAAACGCATAAAAACCTAGTTTTGACGCGCGTTTTCTCACGTTCAAGCTTAAAACTCGAAAAGGACTTTCTAAAGCGAACGATCGATTTCAAAACTCGACCATGTTATAAAGTGAGAATATAAGTGTTGAGAATATGACGATCGGAGATTCGTTATACTTGAGTAGTTGCGAAAGTTGCTTAATAAAAGCGAGACGTTAATCGCGTACTAACTTAGACCATTGGTTCTTGTTTATAGATCGCCAACCAAACACTAGATACCATACCACTTCGATTACTCGAGGCAAGTTTTCGAAACCCTATCTCATACTATCCATGCTATATATATACTGTTGTGATATTGATGGCATGATTTACTGTTCAAATATATATGCTTCTCTATGATATCAATGCATACGAATTATGCGATTGTTTACGAAAACAAATTTCATTTTACACGAGTATGAGAAATTGAAACGTATTTCAAATATAATATAGGATAATGGGAGTCGGAAATATTTTAATAACGGTTTAATTTCGGAGAGAGCCGAACGCGAAAGATTTCTATTTCGATAAATAAAGTACGTTCGCGTAATTTATATATCAAGCGAATGATTGAGATTTTGACTTAAACTTCGAGAAATATTGGTTTATTCATTTAAGGGACACCCTTACTCGATTGATTATTTTATAAAGCGATACTTAAGGGATTATTAAATATCCATAAAGTATTTAAAAATATACTGAATAGTTTATAAATCATTTCACGTTATTTAATAAAGATTTAACTATTCAAAGAGCAATTATAGGATACCAAATCCTGTTTTGATTATTTGATTAAGGTGCCTCCATTCATTGGACCTTATTCAGAGATATTTTGTATTTAAGATTTTTTTTATTAATTCATTGAACCTTAATTAGAAATACTTTGTACTTAAGATTTTATCAATTCATTGAACCATATTCAGAGATATTTTATATATAAGCTTTTTATCAATTCATTGAACCTTATACAAAGATGTTTTATTTATAAGATTTTATCAATTCATTGAATCCCTCTTAAATTATTATGAGACCTTAGATATTTAATATCTTCGGACTTCTAAAAACTTATTTAAAAATAGACATGGTTCCCAAAGGTACTTTCTAAATTATTCAAAACTCTTGAAAGAGATTAATCATTTGAAACGTATCAAAACCTTAGGGAACTTAGTCTAGAAGCATAAGAGTTTTGCTTCCTCGTTCAATAAAGAACAAGTGAGTAATATATGTGTCACCCTACTACAGATAGGGATTTGAAAATGATTTTAAATTCAAAACTCTGACAACTCCCAAAGATCAATTGAGTTAAAAGTGATGAATAAATCATCTTATTTAAAGGTCAACTTTTAACGACCTATTCCTTCGAAAAAGGATTTTGAGCAAAAGATATAATTGTTTTGGGACTGGAATGTGGCCTGCCCGGCACGGAGTGGTATCGGGCAGTGACCAGGCGCGGAGTGGCGCATTATGCAAGCGCGGAGTGGCGCATTGTACGGTTATATGGTCTATGCGACCTTTGACTTTCGGACTTGCACGGCAATGGGCAACCACCGTGTAGTGTCTTGATGAGCCCAAAGGCGGCTAGGTTTGTATTCCTTCTACTAGTAGAGAAAATTTCGTATTCGGCTGATCACCGATACGTGGTTTATTCCAGTATAGTCCCTTTCTTCCATTTTGGAAAAACTGTTGTGAAATATACAACAGAGAGCCGATAAGGCTGAGTTTTAAACAAGGATATTGATGAATATATATCAAATCCATTTGAGAAATCTGCCGATAAGGCTGAGTTTAAATAAGGATGTTGATGATTATATATCAAATCCATTTGAGAAATCTGCCGATAAGGCTGAGTTTTAAATTGGGATGTTGACGAATATATATCACACCCATATGAGAATCTTGGTTCGAGTAACATCTTAAGATTTTGAAATAAAATGAGTATGAGTATAAAATGATTTTAAGAAAGAGATGAATATAAGTATTCAGTGGATATACTATTGTAGTTGATTTTGAGAATATTATAAATTTGATAAGCATATAAACTTTCAGAACGCTTTGGAGATACAAAGTATAATTATTGGTTTTATTTATCCTTACATACTTAATTATGGGGATATATACCTTGCTGAGCTTTAATGCTCACCCTTGCTTTTATATATCATATCACAACAGACTACTAGCATGGATCAGACCAGGACTGCTGTCATTAGGCGGGTAAGGAACGCTCGTGAGTTCCGTAGGCTTTTTGTGCGCCAGCCCCGTCAGGTAGATAAGTGGAAATGATTATTTGATAATGTTTCCAAGCATATAACCTGTGTGTATGTGAGTTTGAATAAAAGGTCGAGTAATATTGTGAAAAGAGAATTATTTACTAATAAGTGATCGTAACGACCCGAATTCACGACCTTGGATTTGGGGGTGTTACATAAGGTCTGACGCCTTAGAAAAAACCTTATTAGGAAATTCAGACAGTGAAGATGATGAAGGTGATGAGCAATTGTAATATTTGAATGCTTCTCCCTGGAAGAGGAAGATCAATATGCCTTTTGAATCTCTTAGAATGGAAGAATTGAGCAAAGCTCCTAAACGCCTCAAGCCTTCTATTGAGGAAGCTCCTAATCTTGAGCTTAAGCCTTTACCTGAACATTTGAGGTATTTTTTTAGGTGATGCATCTACTCTGCCTGTTATTATTACATCTGACCTTTCAGGTAGTGATGAGGAAAAGCTTTTGAGAATTTTGAGAGAGTTCAAATCGGGAATTGGATGGACTATAGCGGATATCAAGGGGATCAACCCTTCTTACTGTATGCATAAAATTCTGCTAGAAGAAGGTAGCAAGCCTATTGTCGAGCAACAAAGAAGACTTAATCCAATCATGAAGGAAGTAGTGAAGTAGGAAATTCTAAAGTGGATAGATGCAGGGATCATCTATCCTATCTCGGACAGTTCATGGGTAAGCCCGGTTCAATGTGTACCAAAGAAAGGTGGAATTACTGATAGCAAATGAGAAGAATGAGCTTATTCCTACACGGACAGTCACGGGGTGGAGAGTCTGCATGGACTATAGGAAGCTGAACAAAGCCACTAGGATGGACTACTTTCCATTGCCCTTTATTGATCAGATGCTTGATAGGTTAGCTGGTCATGAGTATTATTGTCTTCTAGATGACTACTCGGGTTACAATCAGATTTGTATCGCTCCAGAAGATCAGGAGAAAACTACCTTCACTTGTCCATTTGGTACTTTCGCCTTTAGACGAGTTTCTTTTGGTCTGTGTGGTGCACCAGCCACATTTCAGAGATATATGATGCCATCTTTTCTGACATGATTGGCCAGAATGTGGAGGTGTTCATGGTCAACTTCTCAGTCTTTGGCGATTCTTTTGATGAATGCTTGCAGAATCTGGGACATGTTCTCAAGAGGTGTGTTGAGACCAATCTGGTTCTCAATTGGGAGAAATGTCACTTTATGGTGCATCAAGGCATAATTCTCGGGCACAAGGTTTCTAATAAAGGTCTAGAGGTGGACAAGGCCAAGGTGGGGGTCATTGAGTATCTTCCTCCACCTATTTCTGTTAAGGGAATTCACAGTTTTCTTGGTCATACGGGTTTCTACAGGCGTTTCATCAAGGACTTCTCAAAAATTTCAAAGCCTTTGTGCAGTCTGTTAGAGAAAGATGTTCCTTTTAAATTTGATGACGAGTGTCTTGCAGCTTTTGAAACATTGAAGAAGAGTTTAATCACGGCACCCGTCATAACCGCACCTGTTTGGAATGAGCCTTTTGAGATGATATACGATGCAAGTAATTATGCAGTTGGAGCAGTTCTTGGGCAGAGGAAGAACAACATATATCATATGGTCTACTATGCTAGTAAGACCCTCAACGGTGCTCAACTGAATTATACTACTACGGAGAAAGAACTTTTGGCTATTGTCTACGGTTTTGAGAAATTTCGATCTTATCTACTTCCTGGTTGTCATGCACAACTGTTTCCATTAAAGCTGAGTTCCAAAAGTCATTGAGCACATCTAGGTAGAGAACAGGATTTGCAGTCAAATCTCCTTCAAGGTATGATTCAGCTAGAAACTTGATAAAGTATTTGAAGCTTTCAGGAGCTTGATTAGCATCCGTAAAAGCCAAGTAGTTGGTACCATCTTTGGGAATAATAGATCTAACATTATTGGATGCCATTGATATTGTTTAAATTTGAGTGGGTAAGAAATTTGAAAGAGAAAGAGTTCTAAATAAGAAAGAACGGTTAAGATTTGCAAAATCTAGGTCACTTGAGATCTTGAAAGCGTAAAGAGGGGTTATGTCGAGATGTCTGGGTATTTATAGAAAAAGGTAAGTGACTTGTCGAGAAGTAGAAATAAACATTTAGGATTTGCATATCGAGAACTCACATGAGAGAATAGATACATATCGATATGTCACTTTTCTTACTCTTATCGAGAACTAGATATTGACTTATCGAAATGTCAAATAAATACCCAGTTTGTCTAGAATAGACTGAATTTTCTAATTTTTATTTGAATAAATTAAATTAAAACTAGAAATATTTTATGTCAAAATTATTTTACTAAAATAATTTATTGAATAAAATTATTTCAGTTCTAAGTTATCGAGAAGTCTAGAATGTATACTTGTAGAGAACTCTATGATTAACATAAGTCAAGATCTCTACAAGACTTAACCAGAAGTCATAATGAGGCTTGTCGAGATGTTCTTCGAGAAGTTAAAATGCCTTATCGAGAAGTCTATCGAGAAGTCTCAAAATGACTTATCGAGAAGTCAATTAGACTTATCGAAAACTCAGTTCTCTATATACTTTTTTTTTATTCTGACTTATGCTAATTTCACATATTTAAAATGTAAATTAACAATTAGATATTTTTTCTTAGAATTTGAAAGATTCCAAGGTGAATTTTGAATTTTGAAAAATAAATATAGAGAGAATTCTGAAATATTTATAAATCATATTCCAGTTAGTTCCCACTAAATTAAATTAATTTTGATTTATTTAAAATTAATTGCTGCAACATTTTAGCTGAGTTCTTGCATTTAGGATGAAGAATTTAACATTCCAATTTCACCAACAAGTCTAGTAAAATTTTCTTTATCCAAAGGTTTAATGAAAATTTCAGCTAATTATTTTTATGTTGGAATAAAAATAAGCTCAATAGTACCATTTGCAGCATGTTCTCTAATAAAATGGTACCTTACATCAATGTGCTTTGTTCTATAATGATTAACTGGATTAGCAACAATAGAATTAGCACTAGTATTGTCACACATTATTTGAATTTTGTGTAACACTAGGTCATAGTCCATTAGTTAATTTCTATTACAAAGCACTTGAGCACAACAACTTCCAAAAGCTATGTATTCAGCCTTAGCTGTGGAAGTTGACACAGATTGTTATTTCTTACTGTACCAGGATACAAGTTTTTGTCCAAGAAATTGACAACTTTCACTAGTGCTCTTTCTGTCAACCCTGCATCCAGCAAAATCTGCATGTGTGTATCCAACAGTTTCAAATCCAGTTCCCTTAGGATACCATAATCCTAAGTTTGGTGTTCCCTTTAAGTATCTAAAAATTCCCTTCACAACCATCAAATGTGATTTCTTTGAATTGGCTTGAAATCTTGCACATAAATATGTTGCAAACATAATGCCTGGTCTACTAGCAGTCAAATACAACAAAGATTTAATCTTCCTCTATAACCTAAGATGTCTATACTTTTTTCTTTTCTTATCTTCATCCAACTTTGTAGCTGTAGACATAGGTGTTGATGCAGGTGAACAATCATCCATTCCAAATTTCTTCAATAAATCTTTAACATACTTGGTTTGGCTGATGAAGTTTCCATCACTTCTTTGACTGACTTGAAGTCCAAGAAAGTAACTTAATTCTCCAATCATGCTCATTTCATATTCACTTTGCATGAGTGTTGAGAATCTCTGACATATTGTTTCATTTGTAGAGCCAAAAATGGTATCATCCACATAGATTTGAACTAGAATTATATCACCATCATGCTGCTTGTAGAATAGAGTCTTGTCAATTGTTCCTCTAGTGAATTCATGTTTTAGCAAAAATTCTGACAATATGTCATAACAAGCTCTAGGTGCTTGCTTTAGTCCATAGAGAGCCTTTAGAAGTTGATAAACAAAATCTGGAAATTCTAGATCTTCAAATCCATGTGGTTGTTGCACATAAACCTCTTCTTCCAACTCACCATTAAGGAATGCACTATTTATATCCATTTGATACACTTTGAAATTTGAGTGTGCAACAAATGCAAGAAAGATCCTTATTACTTCAAGTCTAGAAACTGGAGCAAAAGTTTCATCATAATCAATTCCTTCTTCCTGTGAGTAGCCTTTTGCAACCAACCTTGCTTTTTTTTTGTTACAATTTCATTTTCATCCATTTTGTTCATGTACACTTACTTTGTTCCAATTATACTTTTGTTCTTTGGTGCAAGAAACAACTTCCAAACTTTGTTTCTTGCATAGCAGATATCCGGTCAGGATCAAGTAGAGCTTCCTCAGTTTTCTTAGGCTCAATTTGTGAGAGAAAGCATGCATGTAGACATTTATTAGCAGTTGCACTTATAGTCCTTACATCATTATTTGGATCACCAATAATTGCATCTCTTGTGTGACTCCTATCCCATTTTCTGATGTAATTTTGTTGATTTGAATTTTCTGCATTTTCTTCACCATTGGCATGACTTGCAGAACTTTCTCATCTTTCTCCCCCTGAGTTTGTGCTATCAAATTCAGGTGTATGAGATGAGTTTTCATTCTCATGATTCACTTTCTCAGTTGACTCTTCATTCATTATGTTGCTTGTGTTGATCTCAGCTTCATCTTCAGAATCACTATCAATGTTGAGATTTTTAAACTTCAGGGCTTCAGCTTCATTCTCATCAAGGCATTCCAAGCCTGGACACTTCTTATCATCAGAAGTCACATCTGTGCTTTCCATTTTTTTCTTTTGTTCAAGCACATAGACTTTGTAGGCATTTCTTTCCGATGAATATCCCATAAAAATTGCTTCAAAAACTCCAGAGTCAATTTTGCCCACATATTCAGAGTTGTCTTTTAGAACAAAACACTTGCTTCCAAATACATGCAGATGCTTCACATTAAGCTTCCTTTTTGATAATATTGAGTAGGGTGACTTGCCAAGATTTTTGTTGATGAGATATATGTTTTGAGTGTAGCATGCAATGTTGGCAGCTTCTTCTCAAAAACTTGTTGGCAAATTGGCATCTTGCAGCATTGTTATAGCAGCCTCAACTAAAGTTCTATTCTTCATTTCAACTACTCCATTTTTCTGTGGTGTTCTTGCAGCTGAGAACTCCTGAAAAACTCCCTTGTCTTTGCAGAATTCACTTAGAATTATATTCCTAAATTTTGTGCCATTGTCACTTATCAATCTCTTTACACAGTTTTGATCTTCAGCCTGCTTCTTAATTCTCATGATGTATTCAATAATGATGTATGGAGTTTCATCCTTTGAATGCATAAACTCTGCCCATGTGTATCTTGAGTAGTCATACACCATCACAAGTGCATATTTCTTCCTTGAAATTGATAAGACATTAACTGGTCCAAACAGGTCCACGTGAATAATTTGCAGAGGTGCACTTATGGAATTCACAACTTTGCTTTTGTGACTAGACCCCTTCATTTTGCCTTTTTGACAAGCCTCATAAACTTCATCTTGAGCAAATTCCAAGTTTGTCATGTCTCCCACTAATTTCTTTTTAACCAAGGTATTAATTGCTTTGTAGTTCAGGTGAGAGAGTTTCTTGTGCCATAGCTTGCTTTGCCCAATAGATGCCTTGGTGTAGAAACAACATATACCATCCTTATTTGTTGAGTATAAATATGCAACATAAAATCTTCCTTTTCTTGCTTCTTTGAAAGCAATTTCACCAGTCTTTTTGATAATAATTTAGCAGTCTCCTTTGTCAAATAAAACCTTGAATCCTTTATCTGTGAATTGACTGACACTTGGGAGATTCACCTCAAGACCAGCTACTAGTGCTACATCATCAATGACGTTATTTCCAGAAACTAACTTGCCGTATCCCATTGTGAATTCTTTGCTTTTATCTCCAAAAGTCACCAATGGGCCAGCCATCTCCTCAAATTGTGATAGCAAGGATTTATCACCTGTCATATGCCTGGAGCATCCACTGTCTATGATCCATATGAATTTCTTCACTTTGCCCTGCACACAATTAGGATTAAGTGTGTTTAGCCACCCAAGCAGTGTTGGGTACTTTCTTCATTTTAACAGAAGTTGTAAAAGTAGAATTTGATAATTCAGAAAGAACAGTGTTCAGTGATTGATTTGCATTCTCCTTTTTCATTGTAGATCCAATTTAAACTTCTTTGAGATCTACTATAAGTTTATAACAGCTTGTCAATACTTTCATATTGCAAGAAATACAATCAAATTTGTCATAGAAGGAGTAGGGATCTTCAGCCTTTGCTTCATTGTATTTACATGCTCTCACTTTTGGCTTACTAACAGCCTTTTGATAAAAGTGAGTTAGGTGATTTATAGAGCCAAATTTTTGACATTGTTTCCTGGGAGCATCTGCAACAAATTCAAAGTTATTGCACTTGTTCACTCCAATTTTCCCATTCCCGTTCTTCTTTTTCTTTCCTGCATTCTTAGTCTTGATTTCTTTGATTAGTGTCTTAGAAACTTTGTTGACCATGGGCTTCTTATTAATTCCATCAATAGGAGTGGTTTCTTCATTTTTCTTCTCATTGTCTTCATCTGCAAGTTCTTGCTTGATGACCAACTCAACTAAACTGAAATTGACTTTAAATGCCTTGAACAAAGGTGATTCAACTTTTCTCAGCATAACTGGCACATCTTGATTTGCAATTATTTTACCTTTGTCACCTTCATTTTTCTTGTTGTTGTTCAAGCCATCATAGTCCAAACCAATAGTTATATTTGTTAGTTTTTGTGCCCTAGAGACAACACTATTATGTTTATGTTATGGAACATTTGGATTATTAATTATGATTTTATGGATTATTCTTTAGAAATTTATTATATCTTTATTTTCTGTGATAAAATGTTAGATTAATAAATGTCCTTGGAATATGATATGTAAATCTATATCTCTAAGTACGTGACTTATAAATGAGATTATGAGAATAGTATTGATATTCCTAAAGGTCCCTAGTCAAGTATTATTGTTAAGGGACGATAATAAATACATTGAGACTAGTGTGTTTGTTGACTGATGATCACATCTCATTGATCATAGGTATGGTAATACTAAAGTCAAAACATAGGTACATGTATTAAATACATGATGCTGGATTGACCCGTTGTGAGAAACTACAAGTTTAAAGTGTCACAAGTTAATCTCACAATGATAATGATGTATTGGTCCTTAAACCTAAAATCATTATATTTCTATACGAGAATTAATATACTTTGATACTTTGATACTATTGATCATGTAGACATTGGGTATATTATGAATCGCATGAGAAATATGAATGATCTAGATGGGATTTAGCCTACCTATTTTAAAGGAGTGATATTATTGGCCTCTTGATTGTGTAAGACTATTAAATGCATGGCCATTCTCAAATACTGATTTGTTTAATAGTTTACTCATTGATCAAGGAAATAAGGATTAAACGTTTGCAGAGGATGAGACAATGCGTGTCTCAAATTTGATCTATAATATAAGGCTAAAGGGATTATATTACATTGTACATTATTCACGAGATGTTTAATTGAATCACCAATTATTATTATTACTTGAGGAGCAATGACGTATTACTAGATGCCACTCATTGTTTATAATTTTATTATTAGATAATAAAATTATTGCCAACGTAATAATAACCTAATGGGTCACACACAAAGAATGTTTAAACGGAGTATTATTTAAATTATGAATTTAAATATGTTATTATTATTAGTTCAAATTTAATTATTAAATTAATTAAGTGAGACTTGATTAATTCTATATATATTAGAATTCGAATTTAATAATAATATAAACCCAAAAATCAGAATGGATTTTAGAAGCCCATTAGGTTTAGGGTTAGGCCTTAATCCTCTATCTCTCTCCCCTATATATATATATATATGAAGATGTATATTTTAGCAAGAAGAAGTTGCATCACGTTTATAGAAAACCCTAGCAACTCTACACCTTAGAGAGGCTAGAGAGAGAGAGAGAGAGGAAGAGGCAACCAAATCGGTTAGTACTGGCTCCGGTGATCGTTGGACGATCGGACATTCGTGTGGATGCCTTGGAGAGCAGATCTCTAAAAGGAGGGCTATTGTGGTTCATCAAGAATCGTAACGTCCATTACAAACAGAATGAAAGCTATATTAAGGTAAACATCTATTCTCCATAATTATCCAGTCATTATACATAGATCTTGCGGTAGGGATTCAAATTTTTTAATTTTTTCTGTTGCATTTTAATGCTCGAATCCCTAACAATATTAGCACATGGTTTTTTTTTTCTCATGGTACTGTCCAACCAACTGAGATGCATTTATGAAAGACTTCAGTTTCACCTCATTCTTTTCCAACTTTTCCCTCAACACAACTTCTATTTCACTTGAGCTTGTTCTTCAAATATTCATTTTCTTGATTAACAATTTCAAACTCAACAAGATTAGGTGCCAATTCTTGCTTCTCAATTTCAAGCTTCTCATTTCTCTTTGACAATCTACTAACCTCCTCAGTAGTTGCCACCATGCTTATGTGGATATGAAACATCTCTACACTCATCTTTTCAAAAGTTTCTTTATATTGACTTGTATTTAAATCAATGGTAGTTAGAGTTGATACCTCTGATTTTGATGAGGATGTCTCTCCTTGCTAAAGAGCCATAAATGCATAATTTCCAAATTCTTCATTCTCATCTTCTTCATCAGTATCATCCCAACTCTTTCCTTCAATCATGTAAGCATTTACCTGTGTTTCTTCAAGAGAACTTCATACTTTGCTTCCAATTCCAGATAGGCTTTATCTTTCTTCACTTTCTTTGGCTTCCTGCACTCATGTAACAGCCCGCCTTCTCGGACTATTAATTCTAATTAAAAACTTAATAAAATACAATTTTATTTGATAAAATATCCACTAAAGTCAAGCAGCGGTCAAACTTATTAAATCAAAATCATAAAATCGGAGACGCAGCTCCACAAATCTGATAAATAATTGTCTAATAGATAACTCAAATTTATTCGATAAATACGAGAATTTTTTTCCAATAAATTGCATCTAAATTAAATAGCATCAAAATCCACGTAGTTCACAACTTTAGCTTCCAAAGCCCAAACCTGAAATATATTAAAACAATGAGCTGCAAAGCCCAGCAAGTAACCATCGTTTAACGGCTCCAAAATATCTTTTTCAATAAGTTCAAAAATTCTGAATTTCTAAATCGATCAAATAATCTTTTACAGAACAAAAATATTTTATTCCCACAGTTCTAAATTACGGTCACACTATGCCAGCGACACAACTCTATATTCGATGAAGGCTAGTTTATGCCCTCATTAAGACAAACTCAACAAGGCATCTATGTGTTCCGGAACGTGCACAAAACTAGTTCTATATTCTATGTATCACACTAACCAGTGACCAGTTTCTATAATTCGATGCGCAATCTAAAACTGGGGGAATTCTATAAAAATAATCTTTTCTAAATTCTATTTTTGATATCACGATGTTCAGAAATCATATAATCAAAATATTTCAAAAACAGAACAATTTAATAATTTAAGTGAGCAACGAAAAGTCACTTACCTCGAAGTCGACACCTAAAGTCCGAAAGTAATAACACGAATAAATCCTAAAATTTAATAAGCAGAAAATAATTAATTGTTTATTCTATATAAATTAAACTCTATACAGCCCAAGTAACCATCCATGCAGATCACAGAAAGAATAGACATATCTCGAAATCAAAATCAAATTACATGCATCATATACCCAACAAAGATAATTTAATAATATTAAATTAAATTAACCAGTCACGACTTTGCACAAACAAATATTAAAAACAAAGATAAATGGGCCTTAAAAGCCCATCTCATGCAAACTGGTCCGAATTCAAGTACACTCTCCATGTGATTACCTCTGCTTTCAATTACAGCATGCATATTAATTAAATCAATTATACAAAATACTAACATGTCATATATTTACTTTATCTATCGATTTCTAATAAATAATTAATCAACTAATATGAAGCATGCATGTATTTATATAACTTAAACAAAAAATCAACTAAATTTAACCTCCGACCAAAATATAATCTATTATATCACGATCTTGTTTCTAAAAAAAATTCTTTTTTTTATAATTAGTTTACAAATGTAACACACAAAAAAATAATAACTTGATTTTACTAATTTATTAATATAAATATGACTTACCAGGAAGCACACATTAATCCTTGCAACAAATTTCATGACAGGAACAAGTTCATTCTTATAACCCATAATTAATCACAATCCCTCTTTTAAGATTTCACATGCAAGGCTAGCTAAAGAGGTTAATAATCATTTATTTATACATGCATAATCAGATTGGTTGGCAGGCACACAATCTAAACAAAAAAATTGGATGTGCACGCATATGGATATAAACAATATAACTCATATTCATAGGTATGGCACATACATATTAAAACTAACATGAAAAAGCATGCACAACAAAGCTATCAAACAGCGGACTAAATCGTACCTCCCTGCAACGCGACGAGCCCCTGTACGAGTCATATTATTGTCTAAAGGGGTCTTTATATAGATACACAAAACCCTAATTCTAATTAGGATATAATATAATCTCTCCAAATAAATTCCTAAAATAAAATATTTGGCACACACAATTACCTAAACTAAAAAGATTTTGATTTTCTAAATTATTCTTACACTAATTTCCACAAATAACAAATCTTTTCCCAACTCAATAACTTACACAAAACGTTTTCGGGATATTCTAATTTAAAATATTTATCTAAACGAATTAATATCATAATATCTAATAGATAAATTAAATATAAAATTACGGATTTTACATTCTTCCCTCCTTAAAAGAATTTGGTCCTCAAATTCACATAAAAAAAATAAATAAATTGAATTGAATAAGTCACCAAAGAAAAGATAGCATACCTTATTTGCGATAGTTGTCATTTACTGTGAGCTGAAATACACGTCATTTTCCCATCTTGTTATCTGCTTCCTTTCTTGGTGGTGGATTGTGAGGACATTGAGCAATTTTGTGTCCGACTTCCCCGCAATGAAAACACGCGCCTCTGTTCCAACGACATTCTGTATGTGCGTGGTTCCCGCCACACCTGGTGCAATTTTCTTGATTTCCTTGACCACTACCTTGATCATACACGTGTTGTTTCTTGAATGGTCCCCCTTGAAATGATTGACCACCAGCTTGAGTGAACCGTCTCTTATTCCAGCTTCCTGTTGCCTTTTCAGATTCTGACAACCCTCTCTCGATCACTAAAGCCTTGTTGAGCACAGCCTCATATGTCTGAAGTTCAAACGACGCCACTGAATTCTTGATGTCACTTCGAAGTCCCTCTTCCAATTTTCGTGCTCGGCTGCTCTCATCTGCTACTAAGGTCGATGCATACTCCGCAAGTTTTGCAAATTCTGCTTCGTATTCAATGACGGTTCTTCCACCTTGCTGAAGACGAATGAAGTCTCTCTCTTTCTGCAGATTAACTGTTCTAGGAAAGTACTTATCCTCCAAAGCCTTCTTGAACTTTGCCCAAGTGTATGGTTCAGGATTTTCTTCAAGATTTGTCGTCTCGTTCTTCCTCTTTTCCATGAGCCACCAGTCATAAGCACTTCCTTGCAATTGATACACAGCTAATGTCACCTTCTACTGCTCATTGCTCCCAAGAAGTCCGAAGGCCTTTTCCATCTCTTGGATCCACATCTCAACAATAGCCGGGTCTGTAGCTCCATCAAAAGTTGGCGGGTTCAAACGCTTGAACTGAGAGACGATGTTAGGCTTCGGTTGCTGATTCACAAGTACAGCTAGAGTTTCAGCCAGCTGATCAAAGACGTTGCCTTCTTCACCATTGTTGCCCTGATTGCCATTGTTGTTCTGATTCTCGTTGTTGTTCTGATTTTCATTATTGTTCTGGTTATTACCGTCCTCCCCGTCCATCTTTTCTAAAACCCGCAAAAAAAATTCTAAACTTATAGTCAATAATCAAAAAGCACAAAAGTCAAACATATCAAATAATAACACAAATAAATATCTAAATCAAATAGAATTTCTTAAGACCTATACGATAGTCTATAGGATCGCATCCTAGGGAATGTACTAGTCCCATACCTAATACACTCCGAAGAACAGCCTGCTCTTGATACCAACTGTAACAGCCCGCCTTCTCGGACTATTATTTCTAATTAAAAACTTAATAAAATACAATTTTATTTGATAAAATATCCACTAAAGTCAAGCAGCGGTCAAACTTATTAAATCAAAATCATAAAATCGGAGACGCAGCTCCAAAAATCTGATAAATAATTGTCTAACAGATAACTCAAATTTATTCGATAAATACGAGAAGTCTTTTCCAATAAATTGCATCTAAATCAAATAGCAACAAAATCCACGTAGTTCACAACTTTAGCTTCCAAAGCCCAAACCAGAAATATATTAAAACAATGAGCTGCAAAGCCCAGCAAGTAACCATCATTTAACGGCTCCAAAATATCTTTTTCAATAAGTTCAAAAATTCTGAATTTCTAAATCGATCAAATAATCTTTTACAGAACAAAAATATTTTATTCCCACAGTTCTAAATTACGGTCACACTATGCCAGCGACACGTCTCTATAATTCGATGGAGGCTAGTTTACGCCCTCGTTAAGACAAACTCAACAAGGCATCTATATGTTCCGGAACGTGCACAAAACTAGTTCTATATTCTATGTATCACACTAACCAGAGACCAGGTTCTATAATTCGATGCGCAATCTAAAACTGGGGGAATTCTATAAAAATAATCTTTTCTAAATTCTATTTTCGATATCACGATGTTCAGAAATCATATAATCAAAATATTTCAAAAACAGAACAATTTAATAATTTAAGTGAGCAACGAAAAGTCACTTACCTCGAAGTCGACACCTAAAGTCCAAATGTAATAACACGAATAAATCCTAAAATTTAATAAGCAGAAAATAATTAATTGTTTATTCTATATAAAATAAACTCTATACAGCCCAAGTAACCATCCATGCAGATCACAGAAAGACTAGACATATCTCGAAATCAAAATCAAATTACATGCATCATATATCCAACAAAGATAATTTTATAATATTAAATTAAATTAACCAGTCACGACTCTGCACAAACAAATATTAAAAACAAAGATAAATGGGCCTTAAAAGCCCATCTCATGCAAACTGGCCCGAATTCAAGTACACTCTCCATGTGATTACCTCTGCTTTCAATTAGAGCATGCATATTAATTAAATCAATTATACAAAATACTAACATGTCATATATTTACTTTATCTATCAATTTCTAATAAATAATTAATTAACTAATATGAAGTATGCACGCATTTATATAACTTAAACAAAAAAAATCAACTAAACTTAACCTCCGACCAAAACATAATCTATTATATCACGATCTTGTTTCTAAAAAAAAAATTCTTTTTTTTATAAATAATTAACAAATGTAACACAAAAAAAATAATAACTTGATTTTACTAATTTATTAAGATAAATATGACTTACCAAGAAGCACACATTAATCCTTGCAACAAAGATCATGACAGGAACAAGTTAATTCTTATAACTCACAATTAATCACAATCCCCCTTTTAAGATTTCACATGCAAGGCTAGCTAAAGAGGTTAATAATCATTTATTTATACATGCATAATCAGATTGGTTGGCAGGCACACAATCTAAACAAAAAAATTGGATGTGCATGCATATGGATATAAACAATATAACTCATATTCATGGGCATGGCACATACATATTAAAACTAACATGAAAAAGCATGCACAACAAAGCTATCAAACAGTGGACTAAATCGTACCTCCCTGCAACGCGACGAGCCCCTGTACGAGTCATATTATTATCTAAAGGGGTCTTTATATAGATACACAAAACCCTAATTCTAATTAGGATATAATATAATCTCTCTAAATAAATTCCTAAAATAAAATATTTGACACACACAATTACCTAAACTAAAAAGATTTTAATTTTCTAAATTATTCTTACACTAATTTCCACAAATAACAAATCTTTTCCCAACTCAATAACTTACACAAAAAGTTTTCGGGATATTCTAATTTAAAATATTTATCTAAATGAATTAATATCATAATATCTAATAAATAAATTAAATATAAAATTACGGATTTTACAACTCAGTAGCAAAGTGACCCAACTCATCACAGTTGAAGCACCTTATCTTTGATCTATTAACAGATTCAGTCTTGTAACCACTTTTCCTAGCTAAGTTATACTGAGTTTTTGGTTTCCAATTGTTGTTATTTGAGGATTGTCCCTTGTTCTTGAAAAACCTTGGCTTTTTGACCCTTATGTTAGAAAATTTTCTATCTAGGTAAGACATAGATTGATCCATCTCTTCTAGCTCACCAAGGGTGTAGAATTCATCTTCCTCTAGCTCCAAAATAACTTGTTTCTGAGGTCCTTTGTTCTTTTGCTCCACAGCATGAATGACTGGAGCTTGAGCATCTTGTTCATCTTCTGCTTCACTATCATTGACCACCAAGGCACTGGATCCATCCACTACATGTCATTGGTTTTCCTTTAATAACTTTCTTTGCAATATCTCAAGTTCATATGTCTTCAAGATTCCATATAAGACTTCCAGTGTCATTCTGCTCTAGTCTCTTCCTTCTCTAATAGCTGATAATTTCTGTTGAAGGTGGTCAGGAAGAGCAAAAAAAAAAATTTAGGTTAACCTCTTTTGCTTCATAATATTTATTATGAAGTTGCAAGTCATTTATCAGTTTGTTGATCCTTTCAAAAACTTCAGTAATTCCTTCTTTAGGCTTGACCATGAAACCCTCATACCGAGACACTAGTATTCTCCTTTGATTAAACCTTACTTCCTTTGTACCCTCACAAAAAATCTCAATCTTCTCCCAGATCTATTTGGCTGTGTCACAGTTGACAATATTTTTGTACATGACATTGTCAACTGACTCCATCAGAATTAGTTGCAGGCCACTATCCAGAGAGACTTTCTCTTTTTCAGGTTCAGTGTATTTTGAGGAGTCTTTAGGGGCAAAGTGAGCTGGAATAACCATGTATCCATCAGTAGATTCATCAACCCTTTCCATGGGAATAAAAGGGCCATTCTTAAGAATCTGGATGTACATTGGGTTGGACATCCTTTTGAACAACATCATCTTTTTCTTCCAAAGTGTATAGTTGATTTTATCAAAGGCTGGTATCTTGATACCGCTTATCTTTTGTGCACTCATACTTCCAAGATCTTTATCTTTTTGCTTTCAGATTTTCCTCTGATACCACTTTAAGATATTCAGTATAACACAGAGATATTCAGTATAACACAGAGGGGGGGGGGGGTGAATGTGTTTCTTTGTATTTTTAGCCTTTTTAATCTTGTTTGGATATTATGAACAAAGCATTTTAGTATTTGCAGAGATATTGTGTTAACAGAAATAAATCAACAAGCAAAATAATTGAAAACTCACTTAATTTATATTAATTAAGTTTGTCTTGCTACAAATTATGTGTTCTTAAAAATATAAGATCCCAGCTTCTTTCTTGAGAGAATACAAGAAAATATAAATCTGTTTGTTACTACTAAACTAAGGACCGATGCATGCTTTATACACCAGCAGCACGAGTTTACAAGAATTGTACTAAAATGTACTAAACTACTTTCTAAATCAACCTTTTTCTATTTCCATTTCTAGCTTGGAAAATCTATAAAGAATCTTGCAGTTCTGTGATCATCCTTTGTCCAGTTAATATTGGCCCTTGATCTTGTATTCTCCCAGCTACTTTGTAGAATTTTTAATCTAGTGAATAGATCGTTTGTTCACTGATAATCTTGAATCTTGAACTTGTCTGCATTTTGTATTTGAGAGGCATATCGAGATCTCCAGTTTGTTCTATAGAGAAGTGACATCTCGATAAGTATAATGACTTATCGAGATCTTTGAGTTCTCTATAGGTATATTAGACTTGTCGAGGTCTCTTGATCTTTACAAGTAAAATGACTTGTCGATATGTTTGAGATCTCCACATGTAGAAATGACTTGTCGATATCTCTGAGATCTCTATATACATTTTGACTTGTCGATGTCTCTGAGATCTCTAATGAGAAATTGACTTGTCGATATCTCCAATTCTTCATATCTTCATTTTGACTTGTCGAAATCTCTGAGTTCTCTACATGTAAAAATGACTTATCAATATTTCCAGTTCTCTACATCTTCATTTGACTTGTCAATATCTCCGAGACTTCTCTATAAGTCATTTTGAACTTCTCGAATAACTTCTCAATATAACTTTATCTGTGACCTATCGATATCTTGACTTGGAACATTTTGCATAGAACAGTTTTATTCAACTCCAAGTTTCTACATTTTTCTCTGAGGCATGATCATGGCTTGATCTTCTTCCAGAGTTTATTCCTTAGTTTGAACCTGTTCACAGAAAAATACTCCAGTCTAACTATCTAACATTTTTATAGACTCAAGAAATATAATATATAGTACAAAATTGATTATCAAACAACTAAATCTCAGGTTTGTCAATGTGACTTAGTCTTATTATTATATAGGTATGTCTTGCACAATAGAAACTATGAGTTTATTTTATGAAGGAATACCCACTAAAATTTTCAAATTCCGTGTATGGAATTTAGTTTCAAAATTTATTTTTAAATTTTTTAGTTCTCTTGTTATGCAAGTAGAATGCTTAAAAATCATATATTATTGTTTTATAATAAAAAATTTAGAAGTGACATTCTAAAAGTGCGATTATGAAGATTAAAAAATAAATCTATTAACGTTCGTTAGAAATATTTGACGGAATAGAATTGTCCGTTAAAAAATTATAATTGAGTCACTAAAGTGACAACATTATAAAAAGTTATTTTTGTACAAAATAATAATAGTTTTTTTTATCGTAGGGAACCCTTGAGATTATCAAACTGTCATCAAGTAATTAAGTATTTTTACAAATTTAAACTTAATGTGAGTTCATTTGTACATTTTATACAAAAATTCGTCTCTTCAGGATTGAAAATATAATAAAATAAAAGATAGTTTCAAGCTCAGCTAAATTGGTTAACAGCTTCGGTGGAGAATTTAAATGAACCATGTTTGAACAAGTCAAAACTTGATTCAGCGTGATTACTAGAAAATGTATTTTAATTAGAACTGGATTATTTACTTCACATTTTGAACTGCAAGGTCGATTAATAACACCTGTATTCCCTTTCCCAAAATTTTTGTGGTTAAATTTATTCAATTTTGACTATAAATTAAATATTATTAATTTATTATTTTTAAAAATTGAAAAATATATATTAAAGTATATTACAAGTACTTTCTAATGATATAATTTTTATAATTTTTTTAATTATATATTATATGAAATTTTTGATCAAAATTGGATTAATTTAATAATAAAAAATAATACATAAATTGGGAGGGAGAGTTCACCCAAATTAAGAATCCGAATGATACCTTTGGATAACCTGGCTGGGTCTGACAGCAAAATTATAATCTTTTCAATCAAATAATATGTTTTAACACAAGAGTTTTGGGTACTAAATAATTAATTGTTTATAATAAGGACCGATAATATAGATAAATTTTCCTTTAAGAAAAGTGCTCGAGTTTCGAAAGGAACCAGTTCCTTTGACACCAAAATCCAGGTCACTAAAGACACAGATTTCTTGTTTCCTTGCGGCAGATTAAAACAAAAAGGTGGAGCTGAGGAACCTAATGATTGTTTATAATTAGAAGCTTTAATGTGGTATTCAAGACATCATACGGGACCGCAGGCAATCATGAAACTGAAAGTAATTTCGGACCAAAATCAAGCATAGTTTTGCGTGACAATTCAAAGACGTTAATGTACCACATCAATTTACGTTACAACTAATCACAAGTGATAGTATATGCATTAGCTCGCTACTTTCTTCTTCTTCTTTTTTTGACAAAAGCTCGTTACTTTCTTGTTGTGCCAATGCAGAGCACTTGTAAAATTTGTATGATAGTATCCGAGGCAAGGGAAAAACAAAGTATAAGTTGTAGGTCAGACATGTCGCTTTCTTCTGCTGACTTGCCAAGGCTTTGAATGTTTTTTCCGGTGGGAGAAAAAAAAGTGGACAGTTGGTGTAGAGCTGTAATGCAGCTACTACTATCTAGTAACCATGAAAATCAGTGTCGTGATAAATTCTGTTGTCGATACATATTCTCTCTATTTCAGTCAGTACTCCATTTGTCCCATAATATCGGTATATTTTCAAATTTGTATACATGCTATAAAAATAATAATTTAATAAAAAATTTCCACTTATATTAACAAATGAATGGTAAACTCTTTATTTTTTCTTATTAACAAATAATTTTCAGTCATTACAAAAAAAGCGCTAATTTCTGACCAATTTATTTTTGTTCATATTTAAATTAAAAGTTGATTATATTTGCATTATATTGTGACACAGAAGGAATATTTACAATTAAGTATTACTTATATTAAGAAAAACAAAGAATATTTACAATTAAGTATTACTTATATTAAGAAAAACAATTGAGTAAATCAGAGAGGATGACCAAACTTTACTTGTTTAGTAATTTGATAGAAGAAATTTGAAATCTATCTATTATATATATAATACTGCAACATCAAACATGAAATTAGAGGCCTTAATCAATTGAGCTAAAAATTCACTTGATAAAATAGAGAAAACAATTTAGTATAATCATGTGTAACTGGACTTATATTTAATCTAATATTTATTTAGTACTGAAAGATGCAATGCTTTTGAATTAATGTGATTAACTTTTGTTGATATATTAACTTTATACCTGTAAGTTATAGCGGGATTATTAATATTATTTGTTGTGTTCGGCCTATATATAATTTAATATTAAATGTAATAGTCATATAAAACAAAATAATTCGAGACATGGGTAACTAGCTCATTTTGATATACAAATTTTATACCCATGGGCTGCAGCGGAATTATTATTATATTTTAGTAAAAAAAATTGTTGTGCTCAACCTATAATTAACTTAATATTTATAACTTTATACCTGTACGTTATAGCGGGATTATTAATATTATTTATTGTGTTCGGCCTATATATAATTTAATAATAAATATAATAGTCATATAAAATAAAATAATTCGAGATATGGGTAACTAGCTCATTTTGATATACAAATTTTATACGCGTGGACTACAGCGGAATTATTATTATATTTTAGTAAAAAAATTTGTTGTGCTCAGCCTATATTTAACTTAATATTTATTTTTAAATTAATATAAGATAAATGATTAAAGATTTGGGTGATTAACTCCTATACCCGTGGGTTACAACGGGATTACTACTAACAACATTATCTAGATGCTCACTTTTTTATTTTTTAATAACATTAATTATTGAGTTAGATGATAATTTACTTTTATTTCGAAATTACAATTTTACGCCCGAATTCAGATAATTATTTAGAATTATTGTTGTCATTGGGAATTAAACCCAATATATACATTTAAATTACTAACATCAACCAACTTAGTTATAGGTTCACTTATTTACTTTTTAATAACATTAACTATTAAACTAGATGATGTTAGGTCTCAATATGTTTGTAGAAGGGGGTTGAATACAAACAATACCGTTTAATCGAATAAAATGCGGAATAAAAAGTGAAACAAGATTCAAGTTAAATAAATTATTATTAAACTTGAAAGGTGTTACAACAACGGTATCGTTTACAAGGGATTAATCTCAAATCAATTATCACAAATCTAGAATAAATTCGACATGAATTTTTTCTATTTTTGCAATAAAAAGATCAAATGCTAAAAGCGATTTGAGATTAAGTTCTAGGGATTTCGATCCGCTAGATAGTTACACAAGAACAAGAAAGGTATTTCTAGTGGATTGGATTTAACAATAAATACTAGAAATAAATGATCTGTGAATTTGCAATAAATTCTCTGCAGGTTTCTTTTATTCTGTGTTCTGCTGAATGATATTCAATACTCTGCTATATGTTGAATGATCTGATTCTGTTGGTTTTGTAAACAAAACACTTCTATTGAATCAGTAAGACTTTCGGCAAGACAATTCTTTTGGCTCAGCATGACAATCCTTTTAACTGGTAAGACTTTCAGTAGGACTATCAAATGAACTAGCAAGACTATCCTCCTCCCAGTGTAACTTTCGGCAAAACAATTATTTGTACTAGCATGACTTTCGGTATGACTATCAATTGTCATACCGATTGTCATATTAGTAGAATCAGATTGACTTGTTGAATTTAAATAGATTTTAATCCAATTTAAATTCTGAAAACCCTTAATATTAATTCTGAATTAATTAATCAATTAATTCAATTAATCAATTAATTAATCTTTGCAGATATAATTTATTTTCTTAATTAAATTATATGACTTAATTAATTAATAGAGAATTGATACTAATCTTGAGCAACAACCATTCTTCTGAAAATCTCTGTCAATTACGAATCAATTCCATCACTTCAATGTTGACACTCGATGTACTGTCTGGTTCATGAGTGACTAACTTCCGTGACGTTTCTTCATGCCTTGACTTTGATACTCTTGATTTTCTTCAGACTAAATCCTTGTAATTAATTGATACCCTGACGAGATCTCTGTCACTTGATTAAATCCACAATCTTGATTTATATCACTGAGGCTTGATCAATTTCTTGAGCTTCTTCCAGTGAATTAAGTCATCAAGTCTGTAGACGAACAATGTTACTTAATCCTTTGACATATGTTACTATGAGAGATATCTCTGACGATAGAACCACTATTTACTTGTTACATCCTTATTTGAGTTGAGTTAAATCATCGAATAAACAAATAGGCTATGACATATTCCTTTCAATCTCCCCCTATTTGTTTGTTAGACAATAACAACAAATACCTGGAGGATAACTCAACTAACAAATAAGAAAAAGATATAAACATTAATGCAAAGTAAATAGCAGAAAAGTTCTGTATTATATTTTAACATTTTCCAGATTCCAAACGAAATTTACAAGTGAATACAAGATAGATGTTCCTCTAGCCTGAACATATAACTACATTAGTCTATCTTGATTCATAAAGCTCTAATCATATTACATTGAGTTTTGAGCTAATTGAATTCAGTTGTCTTTTCTTCCGACTTCACCTTCTTCCAAATCTTGAAGCAACTCCTTATCAAAGACACGATCCTTTTCTGAAGTGAAGCTGTCTGGTCTAACTGGTTGAACTCCAACTGTCTTTAGCTTATTCTTGAGTTGATTGTACCTTTTAATATTCTTTTCACAATAAGCTTGAATCAGATCAGCTGCTTGAGTTTTCAACATGGATGAATATCCAGCAGTTCTTAAGTGATGTTCCATCCAGACCAGATGCTTAGCTGAGTAGTCTTTAAGAGATTGTGAATCGAGCTGGAAGATTTGAAGACAGTTAGACTTAAAGAATCTTACCTGATGGGGATTGTTGACCACTTGAGGACTAGCCCTGCTGGCAAACTCTTTGAGCCTTTCTCGAAGAACTTCATTCAACTCTGAGCTTCTTTTGACTTTGTTGAGAAGAACCCAAATCTCTGACAAAGAACGATTCTCAAATAGATGAAGTGACACCTTGAAAGATCCTTCGCGCTGACAATATACAAATATGCTCATCTCATTTAGGGATCTGTCAAAGGCAGCTGTGATCCTTGAGACTTCAGTCTTTATAGCATTCATGTACATGTCATTGTTTGGATTAGAGATCTCCAGCTTGTCCAGAAGATGTAGAAACTGTCTATCGTTGTTTGTGCTCAGCTGAGGCATATCAAGTAGTCTCCTAGCTTCATCCCATTTTCACCAATCTTCAGTCTGACATCTCTTCTCCTTTCTTGAGCTTTAATGTCATGACGACGTTGCTTTTGAAGAGTTTCTGTTCTTTGTATGTCTTTCCTCATGTCAATGATCTGGGATACCTTTTTGACTTCAACTTCTTTTCTTTTCATCTCTGACTGCTGCTGCTGAAACTCTTTCTCAAACAGAGGATCCACTGGAGCTTCCTCTTCCCATTCTCCAAAATCACTTTCCTCCTCAGCTTCAAAGAAACCATCTTTATCTTCCAAGACTGGTTCAGTGGGAACGTCACAAATATCAAAGTCATCCTGTTCTCCACTATAGTAGATATCATCAGGCTTCCCTGTGCCTTGAGCAGACGAATCTTTTTCTTTTCCCTTTTCACTTCTCCCTTTCTTCTCCCCCTTAGTTGAGGAATCCTCTACAGACTTTCCCTTAGATCCTCCATGACCTCCATCACCTCCCGAGCCTGAGCCTCCACCAGACGGCCCTTTAAAGAAAGTCCTTTGTTCTTCATTGGGACAGTGAGAATTTTTTATCATGAAGTACAAGTGCTTCATCCCTTCATTCAGATGTTTCATACCCGTCTCTATCTTCAGAAATCTGGAGGAATCCAGTGAATGATTCATTTCAACCAAGTCTTCAAGAGAAGTCATTCTTGTATGTAGAGAGCAGAAGTTTGAAATGTCGTCAGCTGATAACGTTGGAGATGCCTGGATTGAGTTTAGCTTTGGTACAACAGATGTCTTCAAATCTGATATTTCAAACCTGATAAGAGCCAGCTGATTATTGACAGAGGTGGAAGAAGAAGACCGTTCAATCACTTGTGCTTTGAATGATTTAGCTTCAGCCTGACTTTTTGCAAGTTGTTCCTTGAGATCAGCAATTTGAGCTAACAGATTTTCAGTGTTTGTGTCTGTGTGTGTGCTCACCTAAATATCTCTCCTATTTGATTCACTCAACTCACGTGCATGTGTATCTCTCAATATAATTGCTCGTGAGGAGTCTTCCTGATGCTGATCTTCTGTACCTGCATTTAAAATCACCCTAGCCTCTTCAAGAGAGGTCAGTGGTGGTGCAATGGGAATTCGCGAGTCCCGATCCTCAGTCAAACCTATCATTTCATGTGAAATAGATGTCTGAATTGCTTCAGGGATAGATTGACCGAGTTGCCCTCCACTTTCTCCAGATAAATCTGCGAGTGGAGAATCCCGTGAGGGAGCCAGAGGTGTTGGATCTGGGAGGGGAGAAAATGACTCTAATAAAGGTGGCTGAGAGTCAGATTTTTCCTCAGAAGCATGTGACTGCTCTTCTGCCGTAACTATGACAGGCACTGTAACCAACTCTATGTGCACTCCTCGCTCCGTGTCCTGAGTATCATCTACTGGTCTGTATGCTTCCATTGTGAGTAATGGAATTGTGCTTGACTCAGTACAGGATGCCATGGCCCTATGGCGAATTTCAATAGATTCATCCTGTTGAGAGAATGTTTCTAGTAACTGTTCAGTGGCCATTTTAAAGTCCATGTCCTGTTGGGATGACAAGGATGGGCTTTCAGATGCCTCAGTAAATGTTCTCCTTTTCTTGGGTGGAGGCAGAGCTGAGGGTTCATTCACATCCACTACCAAACTACATCCTACTAACCTTCTAGGCAACATTTTAGACAGTGGGGGAGAGGTTGAGATAGGTTGTGACTCTGTGTTTGGCTCTATGACCTGGGATTTAAGTTGTGGTTCTACAACTTCATGGTTAGTCCTATCAACCACTGGGGGTCTTTCAACAGAAGTAGGAATAGGTTGAGTTTGAGGAATTATTACCTACAGAGGAAGAGCATCTGATGTTTGAGCCTGGGTGGTTTGAACCACTGGAGGTTGAGCTTGCTGTTCATGACCGGGAAGATTGAAGATAGGTAAAGGAATATAAGTGGCCATGAAAGCAGATACAAGTACTGGAACTTGCATGAATTTGAAAGTTGTGTCTTGGCGGGTGTAAATCTTTTTGCTTACTGGAGGGGGTTCGGTTACTGAGAAGTTAGCAAAAAGGGCTTTATGCTCAGGTGAGAGAATATGTTCTGCTATGAGCATGAGAAAATGAGCATAGTAGCACGAGACCCTACGATTTGTAGAATGATCACGTAAAGCAGTAGTGAGACGTCTCAAAAGAATGGGTAAAAGTACTTTGCCAAAATTGATCCTTTGATTGAAAACAACCGCAAGACCAATATACTGCAGAGTGGAAGTGATGTTGTGAAAGTTGGATTTAGTGCAGTTGGCAAACACTTTAGAAAGTGTATCGAAGAAAATATCCCATTCAGAAACCAAATTGGATTTAGACAACTTGGTTAAATTAATCACCCCCTGATAGTGAATAGCATGGAAAAAGTTTGAAATATCATTTTCAGAGGGCAAATTACAGAAATTGTCCATAGGAAAATTTAACGCTCGATTGACGACTGTTTCATCAACCACATATTGTGTGTTTGCCACGGTGAATGAAAAAGATTTAAAATCATCGGCCACAGTAGAGGTTGTGCAAATCAGTCTGAGCAGATCAACATTTAAAATCACATTTGATTTAATAGCAGAGCTAACAATCGAATGGTCATTTAAAAATCTAATCCACGGCTTAAATTTTTCTACATCACATTTATCTGGATTAAAATAACCAACAAGATTATGTGCGACAATTTGGGAATTGAGAGCCATTTAAAAATAATAAAATACACACTTTCAGAATTTTAAGAATAATATTAAGAAAATTTGAATTAATTAAATTAATTTAATAATTCGAATTAAATCAATTATATTCGAAGAATTTAGAAATAAATGTATCTCGTTAAAGTTCTTAACTCACAAAAGCAGATTTGAAAAACGCACAAGACACCAAACAAAATTAAATAGAATTACCCAAAATCAAACAAACACAGACTGATTTTTGGGGAAAAATCGAATTTTTTTAAAAATATTTCGCAACACTTCTGTATGTATATACGTGTATGTATATAACAGAAGTGATGTTTTAGTTTGCTGAGTAAAAACTCGAGCAAGGAAGACAATGGAGATGGGTTTTGATTTTAATCGAATAGAGAGAGAGAGAAATAACAGAGAAAATGAAGACTGTTGGAATTTTGAAGAAAAACTGAACTGAATGATTTACAAAACAAAAAAAACGTTTAAGAAGACAACTGGTATGACAATCGAGGAAAGTCATACCGATTGTCTTCCCGATTGTCATACCAGGCATTTTGAGAAGACAAAACAAAAAATAGTAATAATATATAACTGGTATGACAATCTGATAGTCATACCGATTGTCATACCAGTTTAAAATAAATCATAAAATATCTGATATTAATTTTATTACTGGCATGACAATCAATAGTCATACCGATTGTCTTGCCAGTTATAAAATTAAATTGTATTTAAAAATAAACACGTATTTGTACTGGAATGACTTTCAGCAAGACAATTTCAATTGTCTTGCCGATTGTCATTCTAGTATAAACTAAACTACATATTTATATAAATATACTGAAATGACTTTCAGCAAGACAATTTCAATTGTCTTGCCGATTGTCATTCAAGTATAAACTTAACACAAACAAACAAATATATATATATATATTTAATAATTAAAATAAAAAACCGTTTTTAACAAAAACAAATACAAACAGTTTTTAACAAAAACAGAACATATATATATATATATAAACAAAATTACAGAAAACTACAATAAATACTAATATAGATATGGCAGAAAATATTTACACAATTAAAATATTTCAGAGATAATTATATTTTCAGTCCAAAAATAGATTTCTTTTGAATTTTAGCAAATAAAATTCATAGAAAAATATTTTTAGAGAAAATAAAATATTCTGATACATTAAAATTAACAAGTTGAGTAAATAAATAAGATAAGATAATAAAAATTTCATAGAAATAAGCAAGAAATTTTGGAAAATGATAAAATAAATTTGCAAATGAATTTTTTATTTATGAAAAATTCATTTGTAAATTCACTCAAGAACAGATTTCAGATATTCACAAGTTTAATCACTAAAGCTATTCAACATACCTAATTTACCAACTAATTTGGTAAATGTGGATTCATTAAGAGGTTTAGTGAAAATATCTGCTATTTGTTCTTCTGTTGGAACAAAAAATAGTTCAACAGTACCATTCATGACGTGCTCTTTAATAAAGTGATACCTGATATCAATGTGCTTGGTCCTTGTATGCTGCACAGGGTTGTTGGTGATGGCTATTGCACTTGTATTGTCACACATAATAGGTATTTTGTTCAATACAGAGCCATAGTCCCGTAGCTGATTCCTAATCCACAAGATCTGAGCACAGCAGCTTCCAGCAGCAATATATTCAGCCTCGGCCGTTGAATTTGAAACTGTTTGTTGTTTCTTGCTGTACCATGAGACTAGTCTGCTACCTAGGAATTGACAACTCCCTGAGGTGCTTTTCCTATCAACAACACTTCCTGCGTAATCTGAATCTGTATATCCAACAAGGTTAAAATCAGATTCTTTAGGGTACCAAATACCTAGATTTGGTGTTCCCTTAAGATATCTTAAGATTCGTTTAACAGCAACGAGATGAATATCTCTAGGATCCGCTTGGAACCTTACACATAAGCATGTAGCATACATAATATCTGGTCTACTTGCAGTAAGATAGAGTAACGAGCCAATCATACTCTGTAGCTTGTGACATCTACCTTAATGGAGTTTTTACATGGTCCAAGCTTGACAGCTGTAGTTGACGGAGTCCTTGCTGATGCAGAATCCTCTAGATTGTACTTTTTGAGGAGTTCCTTGAGATACTTGGATTGACAAATAAAAGTTCCATCTAACGTTTGATTTACTTGTAATCCAAGAAAGAACTTCAGCTCTCCCATAATGCTCATTTCAAATTTGCTGTGCATTAACTTAGCAAATCTCTTACAGAGATTATCATTAGTAGACCCAAATATTATATCATCCACATAGACTTGGACTAATATAGTATCATTCTTATGCATTTTAGAAAAGAGAGTTTTGTCTATGACACCTCTAATAAAGCTATTTTCAATAAAAAATTCAGAGAGAGTGTCATACCATTTTCTCGGAGACTGTTTGAGTCCATAGATAGCCTTGAAAAGAAAGTAGACAAAATCCAAATGATCTGGATCTTCAAAACCAGGAGGTTGCTCTACATATACCTCTTCATCCAGCTTTCCATTCAGAAAGGCACTCTTGACATCCATTTGATAAACTTTAAAGTTAGAGAATGCTGCAAATGCCAGAAATATCCTGATGGCCTCTAGTCTAGCCACTGGAGCATATGTTTCATCATAATCAATGCCTTCAACTTGAGAATACCCTTTAGCTACCAGTCTTGCTTTGTTTCTTGTAACCACACCATCTTCATCTAGTTTATTCCTGAATACCCACCGAGTACCAACAGCTTTCTTGTGTGTAGGTCTAGGTACCAGTTTCCAGACTTGTTGATGTTCAAACTGATTGAGTTCATCTTGCATAGCAATCACCCAATCTGGATCAGTCAGTGCTTCCTCAATCTTCTTAGGTTCCATCTCAGAAAGAAATCCTGAGAACAGACACTCATTTTGAGTAGCACGTCTAGTTTTGACTCCAACATCTGGATCACCAATAATTAACTCAAAAGGATGAGCTTTATTCCAGACAGTCTGTCTTGGAAGATTTGATCTTGATGATTCGCCTTGAAATTCATTGGGATGTTGTGTCCTACTAGTTGATCCTTCAGCATCTCCCCCTGAGTTGTTGCCATGTTGACTTGAAGATTCTCCGTCAGTAGCAGTGGTATCTCCATTGTTGCCAAAGTTTCCATCACCATTACCTTGAGTATCATCATGATTAACAGGTTCTTCACCAGCAACAATCTCAGGTTCTTGACCATGTTCTGATTCTGAATCTGACATATCATCAAACTTCAGTTTCTTAGAAGGATCTTCAGTTTGGATACTAGGGAGTTTAGTGTCATCAAATGTAACATTGACACTTTCAGTTACTTTGTGTTGATCAATGATATACACTTTGTATGATCTTCTTCCATATCCAACAAAAATACCCTCATATGCCTTTGCCTCGAATTTACCACGACGATCATCTTCATCCTTGAGCACGAAGCATCTGGCACCAAATACATGAAAGTATTTGATAGATGGTTTCTGTTCATTCAAAATCTCATAAGGAGTTTTCATGAAGTCTTTGTTGATTAGAGTTTGATTCTGAGTATAACATGCAGTACTGACAGCTTCAGCCCAAAAGTACATCGGAAGACCTGATTCACTTAACATCATTCTTGCAGCTTCAATCAATGTATGATTCTTCCTTTCTAACACTCCATTTTGCTAAGGGGTTCTAGGAGCTGAAAATTGTCTGGTAATCCCTTTGTCTGTACAGAATCCATTGAGAAGTGAATTCTTGACATCTGTTCCATTATCTGACCTTATTGCTCTAACAGGGACATTAGAATCTAACTCGATCAACTTGATATGATCAATCACAACTTGTGGTGTTTCATCCTTAGAGTGAAGGAATAAAACCCATGTATACTTGGAATAGTCATCAACTATCACAAGACAGTAACACTTCTTTGACATCGAAAGGACATTAACTGGTCCAAATAAATCCATGTGAAATAATTGCAGAACACCAGTTATGGAGGATGTGTCAGTGCCTATGTGACTTGCTTTCTTTGACTTTCCTTTCTGGTAAGCCTCACATAGTCCTTCTGGGGAGAATTCCAGCTGAGGCAGACCTCTGACCAATTCTCTTTTGACAAGAGAATTCATTGTTTTGAAATTGAGATGAGATAGTCTCTTGTTCCATAACCAACTCTCATCTGACGATGCCTTTGCATAGAAACAATTGACTTCAGGATTGCTTCCAGAGTTCATGTCAGCTATGAACAGATTTCCTTTCCGGATTCCCATCAAGGAGGGTTTTTCATTTTTCTTGTGCAGAATCTGACACTTCAGCTTGTCGAATAAAACATTGTAGCCGCTGTCACAGAACTGACTAATACTAAGCAGATTGTGTTCAAGTCCTTGCACAACATACACATTTTCAATGATAACAATTCCAGCTAGCAAACAGCCATATCCCTCCGTTAAACCTTTGCTGTTATCTCCAAAGGTAACCACTGGGCCAGCTTTCTCAACCACATTTGATAGCAGGGCTCTATCTCCGGTCATATGTCTTGACGATCCGCTGTCAAGAATCCAAACTACCGGTTGTACCTGTTTAATGCCCTGCAATACAAATGGATTAGACCTTCTTCGGAACCCAAGCTTGGCTGGGTCCGGCATACTTGTAAAATTGGCCTTTATCAGGAAAAACAACATTCTTAATTTTATTGTTCTCAACTTTCTCAATGACTGGACATTTGACCTTGTGAACAGCCTTGACAAATTTCTGTTTAGGCTTAGGCACAAATGTCTCCTTTCTAGCTTTAGAAGGACTAGCAGTCTTAGACCTATCATGCTTCCTATTATTCACATGCTGACGAGGAGTAGTCTTATCATTAGAAACATGCTTACCATTAAAATAAGCATACATCAAATTAAAAGCACAAGACATACAATCAGGAACACCACATGCTTTATGAGAGGGATTAACAATAGTCAACTTATGCATGGTAGACATGGCATTTGTGTTATCCAACTCATGTGTGTCTGAGTTAGTCTCAGTTGCTTTCACAACTTTGACTGGAACCTTTGACACACTTGACTTGGAGACAGTTTTCTCATTAGCATGATCTTCAGCACAGATTTCTTCTTGAATAATAAATGAGGTCTCATCAAATGGTTCAACAATTGATTCTTTATAGAGGGATTCATCAACACCCTTAAGCACATGTGGTACTTCCCTGCCTTTAGCACAGACATGAAGAGGGGAGTTTATGCCTAATTTTCCAATAGCAACATTGTAATCATAACCTATTCCAGATGTTTGATTAACAACTTGCTTATTGTAAAACTCTTTGGACTTCGAAAAAGAATTAAAGTAAGCTTTAACCTTAGCCTCAAGACCGGTGATCTTGTCTTTGAGAATAGTTTCTAGTTGTCTATAACAGTCAACTCTATTCTCTAGAAAAGATACTTGTTCTTTTAATTTATCTTGATTAATGTGCACAAGTCTTAATTCATTGACCTCTTTCTCAAGGTCTTTGATTTGTTGATTTAATAATTCATTATCACGACGAGCACAATCTAAGGAACCTCCTAGATGATAAACTAATTCAGCATCAGTAAATTTTACCTCTTTTCTTGACGATGAGGTGTTTGCATCACTAGCCATGAGAGCAAGATTCCCTTTGCCAGGTAAGCCCTTTCAGATTTACTCTTCTGACTAGAATCGTAAGAGTTCTTCCTAACTTATTTTGGCTTCCTGCATTCTGTGGCAAAGTATCCCAACTCATTGCAGTTGAAGCATTGAATGGTGCTTCGATCAACCATCCCTGTTTTGTACCCACCACTGCTGGTGTTAGAGGATGAAGATCCACCTTTATGGAATCTGTTGTATTTGGACTTGTAGTTGAACTTGGGATTCCTTTTGAATCTGACATTTGAGAATCTCTTGACAATCAGGGCCATTGACTCATCCTCCAATTGCTCCAGTTCTTCCAAGGAATAAAAATCATCTCCTGATTGATTTGTAGTAGGAGGATCAAATTCTGCTACTATCACATTTTCTTCAACCTTGGAAGACTGTACCATTCTTTCTGACTGTTGAGATTGTTTTTGATATTGTGGTTGTTGTTGTTGTTGTTCATCAGCTACTAGAGCAGTAGACGTGCTGACCACTCTTCTTTTCCCGTAAACTTTCTTCTGCTGAATCTGCTCCAACTCATAAGTATTTAACACACCATAGAGCCTTTCCAAAGAAATCTCACTCAGATCTCTTGCTTCTCTAATGGCAGTGATTCTATGTTCGAGATGAGTTGGCAGTGTTAAAAGGAACTTTTTGTTGACCTCCCTGATGGAATAGTATTTACCATTAATGTTCAGGTTGTTGATCAATGCATTGTACCTCTCAAACACTTCAGTGATTCCTTCTCCTGGATTGGATTTAAAGTATTCATACTCAGAGGTTAGGATTTCTAACTTGTTCTCCCTAACTTCCTCTGTGCTTTCATTAATAACCTCAATAGTTTCCCAGATATGTTTGGAATCTTTACAGTTCATCACATGTCTATTCATCAAGGGATCAAGGGAATCTACTAAAATTAATTGAAGGCTAGCATCCAGGGAGGCTTCTTCTTTTCAGCAGGAGAAAAATCCTCAGGATCTTTCACATAAGTTCTTGCTTTGGTAATCACCACATCATTTTCTATTACCTCTGGTTCAATAACCATCGGAATTTTAGGACCCTTCTTTAACACTTCCAGATATTTGGAATTTGCAACTTGTAAAAATAATAGCATCTTCTTCTTTCACATAACATAATTTTCTTTATCGAATAATAGAATTTTAACGGTTCCAACTTTTTGTGTAGTCATTATGAATTTTTGAGTAAATAAAAATTCAAGGAGTGAAAGAAATACAAAAGTCTAGGATCTTTATTTGTTCGTTAATCAGAAGGCTCTGATACCAATTGTTAGGTCTCAATATGTTTGTAGAAAGGGGGTTGAATACAAACAACACCGTTTAATCGAATAAAATGTGGAATAAAAAAGTGAAACAAGATTCAAGTTAAATAAATTATTATTAAACTTGAAAGGTGTTACAACAACGGTATCGTTTACAAGGGATTAATCTCAAATCAATTATCACGAATCTAGAATAAATTCGACATGAACTTTTTCTATTTTTGCAATAAAAAGATCAAATGCTAAAAGCGATTTGAGATTAAGTTCTAGGGATTTCGATTCGCTAGATAGTTACACAAGAACAAGAATGGTATTTCTAGTGGATTGGATTTAACAATAAATACTAGAAATAAATGATCTGTGAATTTACAATAAATTCTCTGCAGGTTTCTTTTGTTCTGTGTTTTGTTGAATGATATTCAATACTCTGCTATATGTTGAATGATCTGCTTCTGTTGGTTTTGTAAACAAAACACTTCTATTGAATCAGTAAGACTTTCGGCAAGACAATTCTTTTGGCTCAGCATGACAATCCTTTTAACTGGTAAGACTTTCGGTAGGACTATCAAATGAACTAGCAAGACTATCCTCCTCCCAGTGTAACTTTCGGCAAGACAATTATTTGTACTAGCATGACTTTCGGTATGACTATCAATTGTCATACCGATTGTCATATTAGTACAATCAGATTGACTTGTTGAATTTAAATAGATTTTAATCCAATTTAAATTCTGAAAAACCTTAATATTAATTCTGAATTAATTAATCAATTAATTCAATTAATCAATAAATTAATCTTTGCAGATATACTTTATTTTCTTAATTAAATTATATGACTTAATTAATTAATAGAGAATTGATACTAATCTTGAGCAGCAACCATTCTTCTGAAAATCTCTGTCAATTACGAATCAATTCCGTCACTTCAATGTTGACACTCGATGTACTGTCTGGTTCATGAGTGACTAACTTCCGTGACGTTTCTTCATGCCTTGACTTTGATACTCTTGATTTTCTTCAGACTAAATCCTTGTAATTAATTGATACCCTGACGAGATCTCTGTCACTTGATTAAATCCACAATCTTGATTTATATCACTGAGGCTTGATCAATTTCTTGAGCTTCTTCCAGTGAATTAAGTCATCAAGTCTGTAGACGAACAATGTTACTTAATCCTTTGACATATGTTACTATGAGAGATCTCTCTGACGATAGAACCACTATTTACTTGTTACATCCTTTTTTGAGTTGAGTTAAATCCTCGAATAAACAAATAGGCTATGACATATGCCTTTCAGATGACTATTTATTTATATTGGGTGTCTCAACCTATATTAAATTTACCATTTATTTTAGTACTTATATAAAATTAAATAATTCGAGACTTGGCTAATTAACCGGTTTCGATATACTAAGTTTAATTCAAATTTATAGTTGATCAATTTTTGGTCATTAAAACTAACGTATAATTTATATATGTATTATATTATAACCAAATAATTATGTTTATCCCGACTACGGGTTGGGTGATATAAAACCAACTTAGTTCTTTTTTAGTCATCTACAAGAGGAGATCATAAAAAAGTAGATTTAAAATTAAAGAATTGAAGGAGATTATTTTTTATGTTAAAACGTATGTAAATTTAATCACAATCTTATAATAAGAGCTAATGATCTTTTACTATCAACCGGTAATTTTTGCAAAAATGTGAATATTAAATAATATTTATGAATATATAATCCTAGAATCACTTATACTCATAATCATATTATATGTGTTGTAGTCTATAGAGTATGCCCATGAATTGAACGGGGGAATCAGTCACTATTGCTGATAGTGTAATATGACGGAAACATAAAAAAATAATGAATTTCTTGAAACGACAACATGATTATAATTATTTTTATAATTTACATAAAATTCTATTATCAATTTTTTTTCATATTTATACAAAATAAAATGATTCAAGATTTGGATAATT
The DNA here is from genome assembly GCF_009905375.1 of Apium graveolens. Classification (NCBI taxonomy): domain Eukaryota; kingdom Viridiplantae; phylum Streptophyta; class Magnoliopsida; order Apiales; family Apiaceae; genus Apium; species Apium graveolens. The sequence continues at coordinate 102,251,776 of NC_133653.1, read as the reverse complement.
AGCACATTTCAATATACTTACTTCTTGTACGCCAATATGATTATAATTTTTTTTAATTTACATAGAATGTTAAAATCAAATTTAGAATCAGACATGCATATATTAAATATATAATTTTTTGATAATAATAATAATTAATAATTTATTAATCATAGAGACTTGAGTGATTAACTAATTTCGACATACTAACTTTATACTCGTGCACAACAATATGATTATGATCATTTTTTTAATTTATATAGAATTTTATTAACAAATTCAATCATAGACATTCACACATTAAATAATACTTTTTTGATAATATATTACCAGGGAACTATACTTTATTAATCATGCTATTTTATGTTTCAACCATCGTAGTTTAATAGCCTCCATAGAAACAAATCATTGACTTAATAGTAAAGCACTATTTTCATTTATAATGCTACACTCTAAAATCTACATTAGTGATATAATATAACACTACAAGGAAAATAGGATGTAACAACGATTTATGCCAGTTATCTGAGACCCTCAAATACTGTTGAGTATCGAGATGCTGTCTGAGACCTATATCAAACAATGGTACACAATCGTTATCTGAGATTCGGTAAGACACAAACAATGTCTTTAAAAAGCATTGTAAAAAGGTTGGATGCAACAATAATTTAGCACCACTGATCATCGTAAAATATCTAATTAATCAAGTGTTTTTAGGTGATTATCAATATGTAATCTCCGTTACTAGAATGTTTTCAAACTACAACTAGCTTTGTGTGTCTTCCATGGAAACAACACTAAGTTTTTTGAGAAATAAAGTAAGAATGTTAAAGTTAAGTCAAACAACACTCCAATACTACTGACTATTGAAATACATCTACTTACTCAACTCATTATTATATGATTAACAATAGATTATCTACCTTAACACAACGGTTTCAAGCTATACCAATCGTTGTATATCGTTCACTAAGACAATGTCATGTTCTTTGAGAAATGTTGTAAGAAGGTCGATCGAACAACACTCCACTATTACTGATTATTATAAAAGATCTACTTAGTCGGCTTATTGTCAGGTGATTAAATTATAAATTCAAGTATATTCATCGCCGTATTAATCGTTCTAACTTGAACCACAAAGTATCGTATTAATAACACACAAATATCGTAAATGAGTACAGAAAAATCACCAATAATTTTTGTCAAAATAGAGTTAGCCCGTGCCTTGCACGGGTAATACAACTAGTTTGTAATATAATAATCAAACATCTTATTTATATTTCAAAAAATAACTCAGAACCACTTGGGGGAATCTAAGTTCTTGAACAGGTTATTTTTAGCCACTTACTCGAGGAGTTAAAAAAGTATTTGATCACTATTTTTTGTAAATTTGAAATTTAGGTCCCTGGTGTCTGTGTGTAAAGTTAACCCACTACTTTGCTCAATGCATATATTTTTAAATCTTTTTCTATCTATTATATACATAATAGAGCACAAGTGGGGTTGGTTGATACAATTTAATCAAGTTAAAAAGCACTAAAATTACACTTAACTCATACCCAATTTATTTTATATTTAATACACATTAATAGTCAGATTTTAAAATAATTATATATATATATATATATAATAGTCTAAAACCCGTGCGATGCACAGATTATTTTTAATATTAAATATTTTTTTTGAATTTAATTTGAAATAAAAATTTTAAATTATGAAACTTATTTATTTAAAATTTTAATAATATGATTTGATAATACTTATTAATATACACACTTGTATAAGTTAGTTATACTACAATTTTAAAAAATAATGTAATGATTGAAATTTATATTTTTTTGATATTTATAGGCCTGTTTACCAAAGATTATTATATTTAATTAAAAGATAAATTTTAGCTGAGATCAATAGTATATGGATTGTTTAACCGACCAAATCCAACTAACTATATTTAGGTTATGTTAGTTTAATATGTTTAAACCCGAATCAATAGTAAAAAATTTATGTATCAATGGCAAAAAAAATTATGTTAGCTTGAGGCCTGTTATATCAACCAAATCAAGCTAATTATACTTACTATTTTATTTAATTTTATTTTAACCCGGGATGATTATTATTTTATTTTAGACCGAATGGATAATATATATTATTTTGTTTTAGTTTGATGACATTATATCGACCCCGCGAATTTTCTTTTAAATTTTTATTTTGTTATAGTACGGTTCAATAATATAATTTTTTTTATTGGGATCAATAGTATTTATAATTTTATTTTTAGCCCAATATTTCAAATCCAACTAACTATATTTAGTTTTTTAATTTTTTATTTAGAATTGGATCAATAATATAATTTTGTTTAACCCAGTCGGTAGTTTGATGACATTATATCGACTCCACAAATTTCCTTTTAAATTTTTATTTTGTTATAGTCTGACCCAATAATATAATATTTTTAGCGGGGTCAATAATATTTATTATTTTATTTTAGTCCAATTATTCAAATCCAATTAACTATATGTAGTTTTTTAACTTTTTATTTAAAATTGGATCAATATTATAATTTTGTTTAGCCTGGCCGAGTGAATTTTAAATATTAATTTGTTTTAATGAAAGTCATTTGACATATTATAATTCTATTATGAATATTTATCTATTTGTGACAGTGTTTTATTTTAAAGATTACTAAAAATACGGTGACCAGATCGACTACCAACCAAATTTTCATTGTTTCGTCTTTAATATAATTGTTTATATATATATAAACATACACCTACACATATATTTATAAATATGTTATTTTAAGTTTTATGTATCATTTAAAAGGTAATAAAATACAATTAAAATTTAGAGATTTTGAAATAATTTTAAATATAACATAATTTTATCATACCAATTTTTTTTGCTAAATGAAATTTTTAAATGACATGACATAATTTCATATCAAATTAATTGTGCTTTAAGTTACCGACGAAAAGAAATCATCACTACCTAATTTAAAATACACTTAAAAATTTATTTTGATTAATATTTTTTAAAATTATTTAATATATAATATGATTATTAATGACATTTATGAATTATCAAATACTTACTTACAAAATATATAATATAATTGTCACACGGGAAATTCCTACCAATACAATACAAAGAACATACCATTTATTATCAAATATTTAGGGGCAATTTGACAGTAATATAATCGCATTTACACCATACACGTATATTGAACGAAATGCATATCAACAGAGAGCACTAACAAGTATTAAATCTTTTCCGATAAGTCGATAACAATATAGTCACGCTGAAAACTTTTGATGACTATAACATAAAAAAAAGTTTGTAATGTCGCAACATCTATCACTAACTTGAATTTCAAATACCTCAATAAAAATCAAAATTAATAAAAAGATTATGTAATATTCTAGAGGATGACCGTGCCGCGCATGGGTTAATACAACTAGTTATTTAAATTAGTAGTCCACCAAAACTTTCAATGTAAATTTTAAAATAATTTCAAACATCACCCTCCACTTTATATTTTCAAAATCAACTCTATTCCACACTTATCTAATTATGTATCCAATATCAATCTTATTCCACATATTTATTTTAATTAATGTAAATTTTAAAATAATTTCAAACATCACCCTCTAGTTAATATTTTCAAAATCAACTATATTCCAAACTTATCTAATTATGTATCCAAAATAAATCTTATTCCATATATTTATTTTAATTAATTTATAAAAGTAGATATGCTTTCTAAAACCGAGTGTCGACCAATAGTGATGAGAAATTTTTATTTGTATAAATTTTTGTTATATTAACTAAATATAATGAAATAGAGTTTATGTTGAAAATGTAATTTAGAAGAGTATGTAATCCAAATTTAATTCATAAAATATAAAATACAAAGTTTGATACTTATTTTATATTTAAAATTGATAACAAATGGAACAATTTGTTTTAAAGTTAAATAAAATTTTAAAACATAGTATCTTTTTATTATTTGTAGATACTTACATAGATAACTAGATATATAGGGTATAAACTCAATTATTAAATAAATGATAAATGAAAAATACATGATAAATTAGTATTTCTGATACTAATATATATATATATACACACATATATATTTCTAACAAATATCTTACTCACCACCCAGACACTACAATTAGATGGTGAGAGGCTACTAGCTGGGGTAGACCTTGATGACACCATCAAAACCATGGGGATTCATCAGTTTTTACTGAAGACCCCATGGATGTCACAAATGCACCTTCATGTGCAAATCAGTCTTCACAGACTGTTAGGTTTGTGGGGTAGTACTACTAAGGGAGCTATCTAAATCCTCTCCAATTCGTTCCTCAGGTAGGAACAACTCCCCTCAAAATCCTAGAAGAAATTATATTAGCAGTTGATGCTAGGAGTACAATTGCCAATGACCCTGCTATGGGAGAGGCAAGTTTATCACATTCATGTGACAGTACTTTGCAAGAAGCACAAGAGTTTGAGACTGGTGCACATGACAGTAACCCAGTCAAAAATCCTCCGACTCAATTGGAGATTCCCACAACTAGTATGGAACAACTGGTCATAAACACCGAGCAATCTGTGAGTAAAACTGTGACTTCAGTCACAGGTGGTTCTGATCCCTTAACAGCTCAACCTTCAACCTCACAACCTCAACAACAACACATTCTCTCTCAATGGCTGTAAGAATCTGACTCTCAACCTACATCTGTAGATGATCTTCTAGTAGAGCAGATTTCTAGATTAGCAAACATCTCACAACATTACTCACTTCTGACATGAGCAATCAAGACAATCAAGCCATCATGCTCACATACAATGAAGATGTTGAAAAACAGAAAGAGAAGAGTGTGAATGATGAAGAACAAGATGGTAATGTAGATGCATGGCTGTCTGAGAACTTTGTATTGGAGATGGATCAAATCTTGGCTAGGTTTAGGGATGAATATGTCACTATTCTTGGAAGCAATTCTAAAGTCTTGACTCCACAGAATGTCTATGATGCAGTAACTGAGGTCTACAAAGCTCAACACAAGGATTTTCATCTATTTGGTAAAGCAATAGAACTCAAGTTGACTGGTCGTGAAGACAAGATAAGGAAGCTGGTGAAGGAGAAAATGGATGAGATCATACCATCTCAAGTACAGATCACCTCCAAATTCAAGCATTTTGCCGATCAAATGACTGGGATGGATCTGAGTACTATTGAAAAAGAAGTCAAAAATCTTAAACAATCCTTCATTGCCCTTATGAAGTTGTTCAACAGCAAATCACCAATTCAAAGAACTCAAAGGTCAAACTGGAACAACTTCACCAGAGCAGATTTGAACCTTCTGCCTTACTTATGGATGGCATCAAACAGGCTGTGGAAGCAACTTTTGGCTCCTCATCATCTACAAGATCTCATCATCCTGGCTCAGACTCTACAAATGTGCAAATCCAATCTCTCCAAAAACAAGTCTCAGACTTGCAGACCTCTAATGCTTCTCTCAGTGCACAAGTACAAGCCTTGACCTCTCTAGTCAAGAGTCAACAAACAGACATCCAGACCCTGGTGGACTCTCACAAGCATCTTCAAATGCAGAATTTTGTTGCTTTGGGGGCCATCATGGGGAAGCTAAACATATCACTGCCTGCTTTACCTGAACAAATAAGGCCAGAGTTACCAACTCCCCTCCTTATTCCTATCACCATGACTAAGAGGGATATTGAGGCTAGGATTCAACAATCTAGGGATGCTAAGGCAAAATCTAAAGAGCCTGTTCAGGAGGGACAAAGCTCAAGTGCTCAAGTTGATGTTGGAAAAGAAAGACTTCTAAGGGCTGCAGAAGGACCCAATCAAGATCAGGAATTTAATGACCTTCTTGCAACATTAAGAGTGTCTCTTTAAAACAACTATATGACCTGCAAGAAAGCTTTGGGCAAGAACATCAATTTCATAAGGGCAGTGGTGGTGAATGTTGATAACTTCCTAGAGAAAAGGATTGTCATGAACATCAATGATGGTGGTGTGGACATGTGTCTCCAGGTGACTCTTCCATATCTTCAAACTCTAAGAGCATCTGAACTGGATGTAATGATTGACAGAGTGAATCCAGTTATTCAAGAAGACACTCAACTTCTCCAAGAGCTCAAAAAGGCATATATATTAGTTTTTCCAGAAGCCTATCTATATCCACACAAAAGAGTAGTTTATGTCTGTCCAACAACCAATCAAACAAGATATCTCATTGTTCCTAAACATTGTGTCAAATTAAACATGAGGCTGATCATGACCTTGCAGTCTGGTCAAAAGCACAAAAGGAACAAGAAATAGGAGGATGTGGAGATATCTTGTAAATCCTGACACCATGTTGCCAAATACTCAATACAATTTAAGGAAAGATGAGGATGGTGATGAGTAGAAGGATGATAAATAAAATTCTTCTGGCTCAAATCTTAGTCAAGCCTCTAGAGCAATTGGTAGCAAGCACAAGAGTCAAGGAGAGAAGAAGGAGGATGAAAAGAAGGATGATGAGAAGAAGAGAGGAAGTGAGAGAAGAAGCAAGAAGAGATATGATGGCTCAGAACCACAACAAACCTTAAAAATCCAAACAAAACTAGCTCAACCTTTAGCTCAACCTTCGAAGTCAACAATCTCAAACATCAAACCACCTCAAACCTCTAAGCCCAAATTTCTATATAGACAAACTGCCAACTCTTTTCTAAAAATTCCAATCACCACAAGCCAAACATCTCTCAAAAAAATCACAGACCTACCTTCTGTCAAACCATCACACAAAACTCATTTCAAGTTTGTTGGGAGAAAATATAAGAAAACTAAGCCTACTGGAAAAGTTGAAGTTACGGAAAGGGCCATCTGGAATTATTTCAAGCATAATGATTTTCTACCCTTAAACTGGTGTTGTTCAGATGAAGACTATTTTCAACAACTGGCTGAGGAAATAGTTAGAGTCTGGGTTGTCACTCTAAATGAAGTGAGAATCTACTTTCAAGATGGGACCTTCACTTTTTTGGCAGCAATTTGATGGACACTCTCTCTCCAACAGAAATTAAAAGTGTGATAAGTTTGCTGAAGGACAAGGATACTGCTACAAGAGCATACAGATCTGTTCTAGCTGAATGGTTGATTGCAAGGGAGGAAAGAAGAGCAAGGAGTAAAGTAGAATATGAGGAGAAAAAGAGGAGGTATGATGAGGAGATTGACATGTATTTCAAAAGATCATAAGAACTCAAAGCAAGATGGATGAGTAGAATCTCCAAAGATGGAAGATTTCTAAATATAAAAGCTAGCTCATTTTCAAGATTCAGAATTGAAATGTTAGATGGTTATCCAAAGCAAGACAGACTCAATTTGATAGAAGCTCTAATAGGGACTCCAATCATAGAGAACTTGAAATTCTTGTATATTTAAAAGAACTCATAAGAAAAGAATCAGAAGTTCCAATCTTTGTCTAATGCTTGTAAATACTCAAACTCAAAATCATCTAACGTACAATTTCTGTAATTGTGTCAATTTTTATATTAGTCTTGTTTTCCATTATAACTTGGGGTTAGTCTTGTTAACAGGCATGAATTTGTGTTAAGAAATCTTCTCACAAATTGGGGGAGATTGTTGTGCAAGATATGCCTGTATTTTAATAAGACTAAGTCAAATTGATAACCTTAAGTAAGTTGTATTGTAATCTTAGTTTACATTTTGTATTGTAACATTTAAACTCTGTAAAAATGAGCAAGAGCAGACTTGAGTCTTTTTCGGTAAACAGTATCAAACCTAAGAATTCTATCCGGAAGAAATTCAAGATCATGCCTCCAAAGAATTATGAAGAAGCTTGGAGTTTAATAAATCCGTTTTAGGAAAAATGTTCTAAGTCAAGGTCTCTACAAGTCACAGATTTAGTGTTATAGAGAAGTCATTCGAGAACTCAAGAATGACTTATAGAGAACTCACGAAAGTTACGAGAGAACTCAGATATATCGACAAGCCAAATTGAAGACATGAAGATTGGAGATATCGACAAGTCATTTCTTCACTAGATAACTCAGAGTTATCGACAAGTCAAAATTCACTAGAGAACTCTAAGTTATCAACAAGTCAAATTTCACTAGATAGCTCTGAGATATCGATAAGTCAAATATCACTAGAGAACTCAGAGATGTCTATAAGACAAAGTGAAGACATGAAGTGGAGAGATCTCGACAAGCTAAATTCTCTTATAGAGAACTCAGAGATCTCTACAAGTCAAATAAACAATAGAGTGTTTAGAGATCTCGATAAGCCAATATACTTATCGAGATGTCAAGTTCTCTATATGCCTAATTGGAGATCTCGAGGTAAAATCTCAAAGTACAAATTGTAGACCAATTTAATATCCAAGATTAACAATCAACAAACAATCCAACCAGTTGGATTGACAAGTCTACAAAAAGCAGCTTGAAGAGTGTGCAAGATCAAGGGTGAAGATTAACTGACAAAGGAAGATCAAAGTTAACACAGTATGCAAAGATATGCTAAGCCAAAAATGGAAGATATACATTTCCTAAAATGGAATGATTAGTGACAGTTTACTAAAGTGAATAACATATCTTATTAGAAACTGTGTAAACCAGTAGTTAACTATCATATAAAGTTAACACTGGTCCTTTGTTAGAAGTAACAATTTTTCAGGAATTCTTGTATTCTCTCAAGATTGAAGCTAAGCTCTTTATCAACAAAGAGCCTAGAAATTTTGTAGCAAAACATTCTTAATTTTAATATAAAATTAAGTGAGTTTTAAAAGATCTGTGTTATTCATTGTTGCATGTTTAAATTCAATCTAAACACATATCACTGCAAGATTTAATTTACTTTGTTCAAAACCATAAATACTTCAAGAAAAGCATAAAAAGACAAAAATACATTCACCCCCCTGTGTGTAATTCATTACCTAACACATGAAAAAGAATTTAATTGAAATTATTAAGAAAGTAAGATATAGTGAACTAAAAGAGCGAAAAACTTTTCTTTACTTTATCAATCACCACGTAAGTAAGAGCAACTATAAAGATTATTATATTATACTAATGAATATATTCCACAAGTTTGTGTCAAGACTTTTAGTCTTTTTGCTATGTAGAAGCTCATGTTTATATTTGATGAGCACCATAACAAAAATGATTCTCTTAATATAATGCTAACAATAGATACTTACTAAAAGACTAAACCACCCCTATCAAATTGCTATTGTTCAAAAATATCTTAAAAATTTATTTTGTGTATTTTTTATTTTGAACTACTATCCCTCAAGCTGATAGAGAATTGAAACTTGAACCGTCAGGCCTAAAGAACTAATAACTCAAGGTCGAGGAAATGAAACAAAAAAGTAGCAAATAACAATAAAATGATCAATCATTTGGAACAATGTCTTCAATAACAGTATGCGAGGCAACAACAACCGAGGTACCAAAGGATTTAACAGCTCCTAGTAGCATTAATTGAGTGTGATGTTATTTTAACGCGTGTTAACTCCAAAGTTCACATATAGAGGGGGTGAATATATGTTAATCATTTTTATCAAAGTTTAAGCATCATAATTAAAAATAATTAAACACATATAGTTTTGACGTTCAATTCTCTTTTTAAGAAATAAATCTTGGGGTTTGCTTACACCTTCAATTTCTAAATATTTGAAGCAGCAAATACAAGACAAAATGAACAATGAAATATCAAATTTAGGGTTCTTCTTATCACTCAAACATGCTATAGATCTTATCAAATAAGCTATCAAAACATAAATATATAATATGTGAGTGTAGCTATGAAATTATTTAATATAATGTAGAAAATTAAGAAGCATTTCTCCTTATAAAATGAACAAATTTAAATCAAAACTCTTAAGAAATAAATTCAGCAGAGCTTCGCTTTAACTGTTGGAGAATGCTTGAGAAGTAGCTACTTGATTTGATTGATTTATGGGATATAAATCTGATTCTATCTTTGACAAGGGGAAAAGAATATCTGGCACTCTATTTTCCACTCAATTTGAAATCCCAAGGATCCTTGATTGCTCAGAAGTCGACCAAGGAAAGCTAGATGTCAACCAAACACTCCCACATGTCGACTTGTGCAAATTTGCTTAGAATTTTCACTTATTTTTAATCAAGATGTCGACACTAGAGATAATGTCACCCTAGATGTCGACCTTGTCTCTTCCTAGAGGCCGACATGTCGACATAGCCTCCAAGAAATTTTCATAAGTCGACATAATGCAAGGTATAAGTCCTAGATATCAACATTTTCATTTTGCCTTACTATTATTACTTGATTTTAAGTCTAGATGTCGACCTATGATCCCTACAAAGCTAGATGTCAACATTGTACTTCTAAATGTCGACATTTGCTTGTACTTGAACTTATTTGAGGCCTTTAACTTGCTAGAAGTTGACTGGAACCAAGCAGTGGATCCAGGAGGCGACAAGAACCAAGAACCATAGCGACTGGACATTTAAGCTGCATTTCTTGAGATCTTGATGGTGACTGAGGTATAAACACCTATATACTATATTTTAATTATCATTTAAATTCATGGAGCCAATAAGAACCATAATAAATTCTTGTAATTATAATCCACTTAAGCCTTCTTATTCTTGAACGTTTAACCTTGATCTTCATAGTCTTCTAAGCTGTTCCTCTTCCAATCTTCAGATCTTCGTACATTTCATTTGACTTTATGCTTCAATACAAATCTTCGCTTAACAATTTTCCTAGATATAATAGTTTCCTTTCACGGATCATTAACGCCTAGTGTAATGGTTTGTTTCACAAATGACTAGTTCCGCTCTCAGGCCTTTGTTAGGTGCATGACCTTTCTTTACCATCATAACAAGTCTACTCAAGTATCAATGTCTCTTTACGTAATCAAGTGGATACTATCATTTGGAATAGTGATAGGTTTCAATGTACTTGTCTTGTTTACTTTGTAGACAGCTCATAATGCTATAAAAGTTTATAGAAAATCTCTGTAATAATTATGTATATGATAGATATAAAATCAATCAACTTATAAGAAGTTCAATGGAAATTGTTCAAGCAGTAAGTTGAAGGAAGAAGACCCTTGAAGCCAATAAGTTGCAAAAATTATCTATGTCCAAAATCATGAATTCTACCAGAGTTTATGACCGTATCATGAGTCCATCAGATTTTATAATCGTATCGAGAAGAATATCAGAGTTTATAACGATATCGAGAACTCCAAGTTCGACCTATGTCGAGAAGTCCAAACTTGTTTTAAACCGTGAAATCTGATTTTGTACTACATTGAGAATTCAAGAAAGATGTTATATCGTGAAGTATAAAAGTATGCTATGTCGACAAATCTAAAGTAGACTCTAATAAAATAGTCAAGTCAAATGGAGTTCACGATATCTTCACTCGACCTCTTCACAACAAGACAAATGAGGTTACACATTACCAGAAAAGAATAAAAAAATCACTATAAGCATATTGTGCGTGGAGGTGGTCCATGGACAAGTGTCAAGCCTACAGCTAAACTTGAGGAGAAATAAAAGAGAAAACACATAGCAAAATAAAAAAACATATGGAAGAATAAACCGGTCCATACAAAAGTTGCGATGTGTCACCTCTGTAGAATAGGACTGCCAACTGTAAATGGGGGTGCACATTTTGTAGTACATTTTCTTTTATATATTGTAATATCCGGGAAGATTATGTGAATATTATATGTTAAATAAATAAATATTATGTGTTATAAATTTAAAGTGATCATTGCCATGATATTAGATGTTACAGTTGTTATGTGTGTTTCTCTGCGGGCCAGAAATTTTTTCGATTAATATATGTTAAACTGCAATTATATGAACCTATCTGCAATCGGGATGTGTATTTATTAGCGTCTTTATTAAGATACACGTTTTATTTCAACTTATATGTGTTTGAATGCATTTTAGGTGTTTTCGGGTTTTTCTAGTAATTTAGGGACCGTTCTTGTTTTTTAAAAATATCGGACCGGGACCCCACCGGGACGACAAACCCCACAAAATCCGTGTTTTTATTTTTATAAAATTATTCGTATTTCAAAAACCCTTTATTATTGCATTTTTGAATTATTTGTAATTTCGGGGAATTTTGACATTAATTTTGTATTTTATCGTTTTTAAAATTATTCCCCATAATTATTATTTTGGGGCCCTAATTATTATAATTAGGGGATAAAAACACCCTCAATTATTGGGGGTATTAATTTATGTATATATATAAATAGCAGATTTATTTTGTTTTATTTTTATTTTATTTTATTTTCAGAAATTATTAAAAATAGCTTAAAAATCAGAAAGTATAAAATTGGGAATTAGGGTTTGTTCTTGAGCTATTCGATCGATTGATCCCTCTAGAAGAATCGGTTTGCAGCGATTTTGATCCCAAATCAAAGCCAGAATCACGGCCGTTGTTTTGATACAAATATCTCGAACTAAGGTTCGGTATCTTGCGAAAACGTTGTTCTTCGTTTTTGTTCGATTTAAGTTTTTATTATCTGTTGATTATCTATTGATTTTGATGCTTGAATTAGATTCCTGGGATGATTCTGAACTTAATCGTATATAAAAATGTATCAAATGATTGCTAGAATTGGTAGTACGAATTCGATTTAATAAGTCGAAGTTTTGATTGAATTTTCTGTTCTTATTGATGATGTGTTGATGATTGTGAATATACGACTGAGTTCCTGGGATTACCAGCTTTATTTCCGTATATAGAACGTTAAATTTCGTTTAGGATTGTGCGGATTGAATTTTCCGGTGAAGTCGCCGGTTTATGATCGGGAATCGGCCGAAGTGGTCGATTTCTGGGTTGTTAATGATTTTGATTCTTGGGTTTGTACTGTTAATACGACTGTGTATTGTTTGGTGTTGTAGGGAAGCAGATTCGGGGGTGTTTTGGCCGGTTATGGATCGCCGGAGTCCGGCGGGAATTTTTTCAAAAACCGGTGGGTCTTCCAACCCGACCCGGTCGAGTTCATACCAACCCACTTCAGTGGAAAAGAAAACCCGGTTTTGATTTTTATTCCCCAAACCCCAGCCCTAAAAACCTGTTTGTGGGATTTTCTGTTTTATTTATATTCAAAATTCATTTTCAAATTTTAAAAATCATTTATTTTACTTTCAAAAATTATTTATTTATTATCTACAATTCTAAAAATTATTTTCTGAATTATTTTAAATTCCTAAAATTATTTTCTTTAATTATTTTCAAAAATACAATTTGATTTAATTATTTATAATTTATTTTAGTTGATTATTTATGAATTTAATTAATTGATTAAAAAATAATTAATCAATTAATTTTATTTATAAATAGTTAAATAAATGTAAATTATTTATAATTAATTCAAATAATTCCTAAAAATTATTTTTAGACTTTTAAAATTTATATTTTAGTATTTAAAAATCAATTAATATTATTAATTGATTTATTTCAATTTATTTTTTATTTTATTCATAATAATTAAACCGTTCGTCCGTTTAATACGAAACGAACGCGTACAGACTCAGAAAAATATTGCGCTTCCAATAAAAATACTTTTGAGTCCTAATTTCTTTTGTATTACAAAGTCATTTGAATTATGCATCAGTTTGAGTCGGTATTTGATCGATAAATACTAATATTGACCTAATTTTAATTCTGAACGCCCTAGGACGTATCTTTTAATGATCTGACTTATGTATTACATGAATTATGTGATTACATGTTATACGAATGCCATGATTATGTGTTACATGATATACATGCTATTTTTTTACAGTTTTAAAGTGCCATGCTAGTTATAAACGATCGGGTAGATGTCAAGACGTATAGTTACGTCGATTGAGTTTGGTTCTGTCAATTAAGATAGTTCTTTTATTTATAGAATCGAGTAGCAAGGAGTGCGGTCAAGTGTTAGACGGAGATAGTAGCCAGCAGTTATAAGCCAAAGTTTTAGTGAAAAGTTATTGAGCATACCAGGCAAGTATTCTCCCCTATTCTAAATTCAGAATAGCTTATTATTTTACATATTCAGATATAAGAACTGTTTATAAATACTCTGATAGCATATTGAATATCAATACTCCTATATTTATTGACATTCTCTTATTCTAGCAATCATTATGCCAGAACCAATCTTTTGATTCGATAGATAGCGAATAACTATACTATCCAGATATACTCTATACAGTGAAACTTTGAATTGAGATTAGCGAATAACTAATTGTTCTAGTAATATGTCTCAAAAGGAAAGAAAGGGAAGAAAAGGAAAATAGAAACCTCAGAAGGAGGTTAGCAGCCAAGTAATTTTCAGGGCCGTTTCAAAAAAAGGCCAGGATTTCAGGGTAATAGGAATGTGGGATTCAAGAGACCACAATCAGGAAATGGAGGACAAGGTTTTCAGAATTCAAATCAGCAGAGGTCCAATCATCCACCAATGCCGGATTGCAAGTTTTGTGGCAGAAAACATTCTGGAATTTACAAAGCTAATTCTGTGTGCTACATGTGCAATATGAAGGGACATCATGCATATGAGTGCCGCAATCAGATGCCAGAAGTTACATGTTTCCGGTGCGGGAAGACAGGTCATTACACCAACAACTGTAAAGAGTAAGCTCAAGGTGCAAATATACCACAGATCACAAGACCATCCTCTCAGGGTGTGCCAAGGATTGAGGGGGCACCAACAAAGAATCAGCTAAAGGCCAGGACATTCAACATGACTATGAAGGATGCTGTTCAAAGTTCTGACGTGGTTGCAGGTACGCTTCCAGTCAACTCCGTAGATGCTAAAGTTTTATTTGATTCTGGAGCTACGAGGTCATTTATTTCTCAAGATTTTGTCGATAAACTGCATTGCAAAGTTAAATTGTTAGAACAAGCATTAATGATAGAGTTAGCTAATAAGAATCAAGTTTCTGTCAACCGAGTGTGCCCGAGGTGTGATATTGAGATATGAGGCATCATTTCTATGCCGACTTGATACCTTTTAAGTTGGGAGAATTTGATGTTATTTTAGGAATAGATGAGTTCTCCGAAAATAACGCTCAGATTGATTGTAAGAAAAGGAAAGTAAGACTTCAGACATTAGGTAGTAAGAAGAAGGTGGTATTTCGAGGGAATAAGCAAGAAAAGAAGTTCTTAACGATCACTCAAGTAAAGAAGTTATTGCGCCAGAATTGTGAGGCATATTTGGCCCATATGGTAGACACCAACAAAGAAGTTCCAGCACTAGAAGTGATTCCAGTTGTCAATGAGTTTCCAGATGTCTTTCCAGACGATCTACCAGGATTACCTCCCGATAGAGAAATTGAGTTTGTAATTGATCTAGCACCCGGAACAGAACCAATTTCTAAAGCTCCTTACCGGATGGCACCCGTGGAGATGAAAGAATTGGCAACTCAGCTGCAAGATCTTTTGGAGAAAGGAGTTATAAGACCCAGTGTATCCCCGTGGGGCGCACCAGTACTGTTTGCCAAGAAGAAGGACGGGAGTATGTGACTGTGTATTGACTATCGAGAACTGAATAAGCTGACCATTAAGAACAACTACCCGTTGCCGAGAATCGATGATTTGTTTGACCAATTGAGAGGCGTTGTATGGTTTTCTAAAATTGATTTAAGATCCGGATATCATCAACTGAAGATCAAGCTAGAAGACATTCCGAAGACCGCATTCAGAACCAGATATGGGCATTATGAGTTTCTAGTGATGGCATTTGGATTAACCAACGCACCAGCAGCTTTCATGGATTTGATGAATCGAGTATTCAAAAAGTATTTGGATAAATTTATGATCGTGTTCATAGACGACATCTTGATCTATTCTAAAATAGAAGAAGAGCACGCAGAGCATTTGAGGATAGTTTTGGAGATACTGCGATAGGAGAAATTGTACGCAAAGTTTTCCAACTGTGAATTTTGGTTAAAAGAAGTATGATTTCTTGGGCACGTGATTAGCAATAAAGGAGTAGAAGTGGATCCAACAAAGATTGAAGCCATAATCAACTGGGAGAGGCCAAAAACACCAACAGAAGTACGAAGTTTCATGGGATTAGCAGGTTACTATAGAAGATTCGTGTAAGATTTTGCGAAGATAGCTACGCCATTGACAAAGCTCATCGGGAAGAATCAGAAATTTGAATGGGACGAGAAATGTGAAGAAAGTTTCCAAGAATTAAAGAATAGATTAGTATCTTCACCAGTACTAGTCTTGCCAGATGAACAAGGAAATTTTGTAATCTACAGTGACGCGTCATACAAAGGATTGAGATGTGTTTTGATACAGCATGACAAGGTGATAGCCTACGCTTCAAGATAGTTGAAACCACATGAAGAGAAGTATCCAACTCATGATCTTGAATTAGCAGATATAGTATTTGCATTGAAGATTTGGAGGCATTATCTTTATGGGGAAAAGTGTGAGATCTACACGGACCACAAGAGTTTAAAGTATATCTTTACCCAGAAGGAATTAAATATGAGACAACGAAGATGGCTAAAACTAATCAAGGACTACGACTGTACTATCAACTATCATCCAGGTAAAGCAAATGCGGTGGCCGACGCTCTGAGCCGAAAAGAAAGGTTAAACATGATAACTTCATCCGAGGAATTGATCAAGGACTTTGAGAAGCTGGAAATAGAGGTCAGTATCCCAAGTATGTTTACAGAGATATTGTGTGCAATGTCTTTTCAACCAGAACTATTAGAGAAAATAAGAAGATATTAGGAAGAAGTAATGAGCCATGAACGAGACAGTTTGACAGGAGAAGAGATAGGGAGTCAAAAGGATGATAAAGGAATATTAAGATTTTCTTCTAGAATATGGATACCCAACGTAGCCGAGCTAAAAGATGAAATTCTTCGAGACGCTCACAACTCCAGATATTCAATTCATCCCGGGAGTACAAAGATGTACAGAGACTTAATAGAAAAATTTTGGTGGCCAAGCATGAAGAAGGAAATTACAGAATGGGTAAATAAATGTTACACCTGCTAGCGAGTCAAAGCGGAACATCAAAGGCCCAGTGGACTGATACTGCCATTGGATATTCCAGAATGGAAGTGGGAGCATATAGCGATGGATTTCGTAGTTGGATTACCGAGGACTAGGGCAAATCATGATGCTATTTGGGTTATTATCGACAGATTGACAAAGTCAGCGCATTTTCTTCCTATCAGCGAAAGATTCTCAATGGATAAATTGGTACGGTTATATCTTAAGGAAATTGTGACACGACATGGAGTTCCAGTATCCATAGTTTCAGACAGAGATCCTCGATTTAATTCAAGATTTTGGAGAGGTTTTCAAGATTGTGTCGGAACGAAGCTGAACATGAGTACCACATATCATCCGCAGACAGACGGTAAAGTGAAAGGACGATTCAGACTATTGAAGATATGCTAAGAGTATGTGCACTAGATTTTGAAGGGAGTTGGGATGAGCATTTGCCATTAGTTGAATTCTCCTACAACAACAATTATCATGCCAGTATTGGGATGCCGCCTTACGAAGCCTTGTACGGGAGAAGATGCAGATCTCCAATCTGTTGGGAAGAAGTTGGTGAGAGAAAAATTTTGGGTCCAGAATTGATCCAGCAGACAAAGGAGAAAATAGAACTCATTCGGTAAAGATTAGTAGCAGCTCAAGATCGCCAATGAAAATATACTGATCCTGCCAGAAAGGATATGGAATTTGAAGTTAGTGAAGCAGTGCTATTGAAGGTTTCACCTTGGAAAGGTTTATCAAGATTTGGGAAGAAAGGAAAGCTGAGTTCACGTTATGTTGGCCCTTTTGAGATTTTGAAGCGTGTGGGAAAGGTTGCTTACGAATTAGCGTTACCACCTCACATGCAGCATATTCACAACGTGTTTCACGTGTTGATGTTGAAGCGTTATTTGCCTGATTCGAACCATGTGATAGAATATGAGCCAATCGAGATTCAGCCAGATTTGTCTTTTGTAGAGCAACCAGTGCAGATTTTAGATAAGAAAGAAATAGTGATTAGGAATAAGTCTGTGTCTTTAGTAAGAGTCTTGTGGAGGAATCCCAAGGTTGAAGAGTCAACTTGGGAGTTGGAAAGCGAAATGCGATCCAAGTATCCTCATTTGTTTTCTTAGGCTGATTCTAAGGACAGAATCCTTTTAAGGGGGGAAGGATGTAATATCCGGGAATATTATGTGAATATAATATGTTAAATAAATAAATATTATGTGTTATAAATTTAAAGTGATCATTGCCATGATATTAGATGTTACAGTTGATATGTGTGTTTCTGTGCGGGCCAGAACTTTTTTCGATTAATATATGTTTAAACTGCAATTATATGAACCTATCTGCAATCGGGACGCGTATTTATTAGCGTCTTTATTAAGATACTCATTTTATTTCAACTTATATGCGTTTGAATGCATTTTAGGTGTTTTCGAGTTTTTTCTGGTAATTTAGGGATCGTTCCTGTATTTCAAAAATCATCGGACCGGGACCCCACCGGGACGACAAACCCCACAAAATCCGTGTTTTTATTTTTATAAAATTATTCATATTTCAAATACCCTTTATTATTGCATTTTTGAATTATTTGTAATTTCGGGGAATTTTGACATTAATTTTGTATTTTATCGTTTTTAAAATTATTCCTCGTAATTATTATTTTGGGGCCCTAATTATTATAATTAGGGGATAAAAATACCCTCAATTTATTTGGGGGTATTAATTTATGTATATATATAAATAGCAGATTTGTTTTATTTTATTTTATTTTTATTTTATTTTATTTTCAGAAATTATTAAAAATAGCTTAAAAATCAGAAAGTATACAATTGGGAATTAGGGTTTGTTCTTGAGCTATTCGATCGATTGATCCCTCTGGAGGAATTGGTTTGCAGTGATTTTGATCCCAAATCAAAGCTAGAACGACGGCCGTTGTTTTGATACAAATATCTCGAACTAAGGTTCGGTATCTTGCGAAAACGTTGTTCTTCGTTTTTGTTCGATTTAGGTTTTTATTATCTGTTGTTTGTCGATTGATTTTGATGCTTGAATTAGATTCCTGGGATGATTCTGAACTTAATCGTATATAAAAACTTATTAAATGATTGCTAGAATTGGTAGTACGAATTCGATTTAATAAGTCGAAGTTTTGATTTAATTTTCTGTTCTTATTGATGATGTGTTGATGATTGTGAATATACGACTGAGTTCCTGGGATTACCAACTTTATTTCTGTATAGAGAACGTTAGATTTCGTTTAGGATTGTGCGGATTGAATTTTCCGGTGAAGTCGCCGGTTTATGATCGGGAATCGGCCGGAGTGGTCGATTTCTGGGTTGTTAATGATTTTGATTCTTGGGTTTGTACTGTTAATACGACTATGTATTGTTTGGTGTTGTCGGGAAGCAGATTCGGGGGGTGTTTTGGCCGGTTATGGACTCGCCGGAGTCCGGCGAAGGGCCGCCGGAATCTGGAATTTTTCCAGAAACCAGTGGGTCTTCAAACCCGACCCGGTCGAGTTCATACCGACTCGCTTCAGTTGAAAAGAAAACCCGGTTTTGATTTTTATTCCCCAAACCCCAGCCCTAAAAACCTGTTTGTGGGAATTTCTTTTTTATTTATTTTCAAAATTCATTTTCAAAATTTAAAAATCATTTATTTTACTTTCAAAAATTATTTATTTATTATATACAATTCTAAAAATTATTTTCTGAATTATTTTAATTTCCTAAAATTATTTTCTTTAATTATTTTCAAAAATACAATTTGATTTAATTATTTATAATTTATTTTAGTTGATTATTTATGAATTTAATTAATTGATTAAAAATTAATTAATTAATTAATTTTATTTATAAATAGTTAAATAAATGTAAATTATTTATATTCAAATAATTCTTAAAAATTATTTTTAGACTTCTAAAATTTATATTTTAGTATTTAAAAATCAATTAATATTATTATTAATTGATTTATTTCCATTTGTTTCTTATTTTATTCATAATAA
The DNA here is from genome assembly GCF_009905375.1 of Apium graveolens. NCBI lineage: Eukaryota > Viridiplantae > Streptophyta > Magnoliopsida > Apiales > Apiaceae > Apium > Apium graveolens. The sequence goes on along the minus strand of NC_133653.1, from coordinate 102,231,740 downwards.
TTAAACCGTTTGTCCGTTTGATACGAAGCGAACGCGTACAGACTCAGAAAAATAATGCCCTTCCAATAAAAATACTTTTGAGTCCTAATTTCTTTTTTATTGTAAAGTCATTTGAATTATGCATCAGTTTGAATCGGTATTTGATCGATATATGCTAATATTGACCTGATTTTAATTCTGAACGCCCTAGGACGTATCTTTTAATGATCTGACTTATGTATTACATGAATTATGTGATTAAGTGTTATACGAATGCCATGATTATGTGTTACGTGATATACATGCTATTTGTTTACAGTTTTAAAGTGCCATGCTAGTTATAAACGATCGGGTAGATGTCAAGACGTATAGTTACGTCGATTGAGTTTGGTTCTGTCAATTAAAATTGTTCTTTTATTTATAGAATCGAGTAGCAAGGAGTGCGGTCAAGTGTTAGACAGAGATAGTAGCCAGCAGTTATAAGCCAAAGTTTTAGTGAAAAGTTAGTGAGCATACCAGGAAAGTATTCTCCCCTATTCTAAATTCAGAATAGCTTATTGTTTTACATATTCAGATATAAGAACTGTTTATAAATACTCTGATAGCATATTGAATATCAATACTCCTATATTTATTGACATTCTCTTATTCTAGCAATCATTCTGCCAGAACCAATCTTTTGATTCGATAGATAGTGAATAACTATACTATCCAGATATACTCTATACAGTGAAACTTTGAATTGAGATTAGCAAATAACTAATTGTTCTAGTTATTTTGCCATCAATTGTTGAGATAACTCCGGACCATGTGACATGGGGAGTTGAATGGATAAGGATGTCATTGATCTGACTCCTTTAATCAAAATTATTTTGTGAATTGATTATCGGTTAGCATAAGAGGTCGAGGCACCAGTCCAGCGTGAGTTATTATACGAAAGTGTAATATCTTGCTAGGCAAATATATGCCTTCTTCATGGATATCCAATAGGTACGTTATGGCTGCGGGATATCGATACCTATATTTACGGTATGGCTGCGGGATACCGGTGTTATTTCGTGACTGATCATCAGAATAGCATAGTGCATAATTGTGTTTGATTAAATTTTTGCTTAAACTTTAAAGTTATATCAGCTTGGACTCTTACTCAGATATTGTTATTGTTGTTCACTTACAAACTTTATATTACTTGCTGAGCATCTTTTCGCTCATACTTGTTTATTAATCTAATCTTTCAGCTAAACCAGAGTAGGCTTGAGTTCCAGGTTTGATTAGAAGTCAAGCGCTTGTAAATAGTTTGGTGTGTTTTCCAGGTAGATAGTTTGGGACGCTTGAATAGTATAAAGGTTTGTAATAAAATTTGAATAAGTTGTAAAACTAATTAGACTTATGGTTTGTAATAACATTTGGTTTCTATTAGTGCCTGTTCCATACTATAACCTGTGATCGATCTAGTTGCATGCAAGGGGTCTTATTTATTATATAATTCCGCTGTGATTATTTTATTTTGGTTTATTGGCTAGTGACCCCCAAATCTAGACCCCGGGTTTGGAGGGCGTCACATATATTGAGTGCACCACCCATTATTTTGGTGTGTAACATATATGAAATATACAGTAATATATCTTTTCCCTCTCTGTAAGCCAAACTCAGGAATTTGTTCTTGAGAAGAAGCCAGAAAAAACACCATTATTTTTCATGGGAACGGTAGCACGATTTATTTTTATCTTGTATAATGTAAATTGAGTAAAATATCTTTGTGTTCTTATATAGTTTTATTTCTTTAGTTAATTTTGTTCTGAGTTGCATAGTTTCATAGTATTTGGAAGACTTTTTGAACTAGTCATTTACCCCTGCATAGTTTTGGATCCTTATTTTCTAACAGCCTACATATTATAATGTATGTATTGCATGGTAAAGTCTTCTATAATCTTCAATCAACTTCACTTGAACCCTTGAGATATTCACACTTACCCTAAGAACTCTTTTAAATATCTTCAACCTTATTATTCAAATGCATGAACATCCTAATGAACTTCACCCGGACTTATATTGACGACTTCTTCACTGCAATTCTCTGAACCATATGTGTATATACCAAATCGTCTTTCTGTACTGATTCAATTGGAACATAGATTATTTGCAAGTCCTCTTTGTATATTGAATTATCCAAACCAGCATTGTTGAGTTATACGTACAGGTTCAATTTTGCTCAACAATCTCTCCTTATTTGACTATTACACGTAACGGTCAAATAATAATGGAGAAGCAACGGTTTGAAGGATAAATCAACTAACTCCAAAAATATATCTTCATTAAGCTTTCAATATTCAGCTTTGGACTTGTAAATAGTTATATCTTATACCTTCTACATCCTTTATAAATCTTCACCTTCAGCAGAGAACTGGTTCTTCTCTTTATTAAGTAAAGTTGCAAATATATACATCTTTCAAATTTGTCTTCAAATTTTAGATCTTCCACAGAGCACACATAAAATATTTGGTAACTTGAAACCAATAATATCTCCCCCAAAGATAAAGAACATCCCCCTTATGAAATAAAGGTGAAAACTCTCTCTTAGTAGAATCAAAACTATTTTTCCTCCTGATGATCTCTCCCCTTAGTTAGTAATCCTTCAAAATGTATAAGAGAAGATGGACAGGACCACACAACCAAGTGACGTGATTATATTATCTAACCATTTTCTTACAGTGCAAGTTTGTGAATTATGTTTAGTGATTGCACAATGTGTTTCACTCCACTCTACACTCAATTGTTTATCACTCAGTCTCACAGTGTGTAACTCACTCAAAGTTCTAAACATCCAAGTGTACCTGTAAGAAAATTCTTTTCATATAAAAGTTGCCTTCCACCTTCAAGGATGAAAACTCTCAGTCAAGAGATTCAGAAATGTTCCTTCAGAGAGGGGAAACTATGATTCATTTATGTGGTAGAATTCCCTAGTATCTCTCAACATCCATGAAAAAGTATAACTTATAAACTCATCAGATAATATCTAAGTCCTTGTTTACAAGATGAAATTTTAACTAAGGTCAAAATCATTTCCAGATTAGAATTCTGGATAGATAATCAATGATCAATGATATGCCATTACGGATCAAAAAACATTTCTGGGTTCTATGCAGACTTATCAAAGTTAATGATCCAGGAATAAAAACCCAATTTTAAAATCAGTTTGTTCCAAAATCTTAACCGCAATTCGTAGATCAGAGCATAAGGCTTTTAAGACCAGGATCTAAGAATTATAAATTAAAATTCAATTATTCTTAGTGTCCTTGATATGATATAAAAACAATTACTTCATCAATACCTTCCTTGTGTGTGAATCTCACGTGTGCATAGGAAATATTTAGACCAAGGAGCAGTGACTCTCATTTAGATGCTCTAGCTGACAAGAGGATTATTAATAGATTATATTCTTTTGAGAAAATGCACCTAGTACCAGTTTATATACCTTTTCATCTCTATATTCATTTGAGAGAATAGAGATGGGCTTACAGTTGTCTCGAGGTATAGATACTTCACTACTTTGTGAGAGACATAGATGTATGGTTGACCAATCCTTCCTTATGTGGTGCTGCTTAGCACTATCGCCTTCTTTCTCAACAAAACTTCAATATCAGGTCGTAATTTATCTGACACCAACTTGATATCTCAAGAAAAATAAGGTGTATTTAAGAAAAATATGTTGAATATAACAGAGCAAAATATAGGATACCATTTGAGAAGTGTTTAGTTTTATGACTTTGGGGAGAACCTATGAGAGTTTGATAGGCTTATAGTCAGTTCTTAAAACCACTAAGGGTTAAAGATCATAAATTTCTAAAGTACAGTATCAGAGAATTTAAAGATCAACATTAGAGTGATTCAGAAGCTCACAACCTTAGGATCAGAGTAATTTACCTTTCACTTACCACCGCATGGATTCCTGAAAGATGACTTAAATAAATTGCCTTTAGTTCCTTTAACAATTCTATCCATTCAAATCCCATTAACATAGAATTGTTCATATTGTTAGTTCAATATAGGGAGAAGGTAAGAACTATTCTAAACTAAAAATATTGACTCACATTATCAAATATTTATGCCAAAAGTATAATTAACAAGACTGCATCAATGTTTATTAGCCACAACAAGATTGAACCAATTATATTATACCCCCGACATACAAATATCACAACTATTTCTAGTTATGCTACATACTTATTCTAGTATCAACACCAATGCACATGTTCCTGAAAAGAACCTTAAATACTATCAGAGCATTTATTATCAACTAATAAGAATATAAATCAGAGCATATAATAATGGATACCCGTGCTAGAATAACTATCAATATCATAAATGTTTTCATCATGTGAAACATATAATATGAAAGCATTCAAACATCTTATACATTGCTTCAAAATTCTTACTTACTGATCAACTATTGTATAGCATATAAAGCATGATAATCATTTAGCTTCAATAATTTATGAACATGGATACAATAATAATAGATATAACATATATGTAAACTTAGAAAATAATAATGGACGCCCATGCTAGAATAAATATCAATATCATAAGTGTTTGCATCATATAAAGCAAATAGTATGAACACATTCAAACAACTTATATATTGTTTCAAAAACTCTAAATTACTTATCAATTAGCATTTAGCATGTAAAGCATGGTAGTTAGTTAGCTTCAATAATATATGAACATGGATACAATAATAATATATATAATAGATATGTAAACTTACATTTCCCTCAAAGCATCATCATAGGGGTAGTAAAGTTTACCTATACCGAATTGCATTTGATGATTTCCTATTAATTGGACAAATTTAACATTCCAAGTTCACTAACTAACTTGTTAAGGTAGCTTTATCAAGTGGTTTTATGAAAATGTCTGCAATATGATTCGTTGTGGGAACGAAATAAAGTTCCACAACATCATTCATTATATGCTCTCTCATAAAGTGATACCTTTTATCGATGTGTTTGGTCCTTGAGTGATAAACATGATTGTTTGAGATTTCCATGTCACTTGTGTTATCACAAAAACTATGAATATTCTTCAAGTAAAGTCCATAATCTTGGAGTTAGTTTCTCATATAGAAGATTTGAGAATAAGAGCTATCAGCAACAATGTATTAAGTCTCAGCAATAGAAGTAGAAACTTGATAGGTCCCGTGTAAGGGTAAGATAAGCTAGAAGGGGGGGGGGTTGAATAGCTTATCACCTTTTTAAAATTCCGAGTTTAGTTTTTTGAAAATTTATTTTCTCCTTTTTAACTTTAACTACCTGTATGCAAGTATGTTAAGTGCGGAATGTAAAGATATGAAAAAAGATAGATGACACAGTCGATTTTATACTGGTTTACGGTGGCTAACTTAGCAATTGCATTCCATTCACCAATTGCATTCCACTCACCCCTAGCCCAATCCCCGAGTTCCTCCCTGGACTCGAGAATTTCTCTATTATAAAGAAACTCCTCTATAGTAGGTGGATAAACCTTTACAACTATTATTTTATCTTGGAGCATCACATATACGTAAACTCCTCAAAATAAATAGCTATAACCTAGTTACAAGAACTATCTTCAAGCGTAACAACCAATTCACCTTCTCAAGAACTTGCAAGACTATGGGTAGACTTGCACTTCTTCTTTTTTACGGGTCTCAGATCTTAGATCTTAGGTCACGGGTCATTCCTTTTTCTCACGGTGCGAAGGCTACTAACTCCACGTTAGTACACCTAAGACTTGGGTCTTGAAACAAGGATCGCCCCACTTCACTTCACTACAAAGAAAAGAATACAATCTATAAACACACAAATATATTTGAAGATATATTATAAGTAAGCTTATTAGGCGTTAAAGTAGATCAGCGTTTGCCACACTAATATGTGTTAGAGTAGTGCGTAAAATATTATAAAAGTAATTAAATATGAATGCACTCATATATTCTATTCGGCTGAATATAAACAAGTAATTGTCGAATGAAACTATTACTCGAATGGTTAAATGAAGTTACTATAACCTTGCTCTTCACGTCCTTTTAAGATATAAAATCTTATATGAGTTTAAGGACTATGATATACAAGATTATAACTTTCTATATGCACTTGGTAAATTGATTTAATCGATCAAAATCCAACCAAGGTGACTAACGCCAGTATTTGACCAAATGTCACTACTAGAAAAAGTAGAATAGACATCGCCTCTTACACATCGATTGCTCTGGGCACCAATGTAAAAAGTATTTTATAAATAAGTTTTAATCAAATGATGTCTTCGTATAAGATAAACATCATTTTTTTATTCCAACCGATGTTGTAAGTCTGTTTTAAAAAATTGATCCAGCGCGCCTCCCCCATTTCCCTCCTTAGCCAAATAATTCATCCCCTTTTAAAAGTTCGCCCTTATTTTTTTCATTAGAAAAATTTCAAGTCCAGGTCTCCCCATTTTCAAAAACAAAATCAAAATTAAACCTATCCTAACATATAACATAAAATCAAAAAAAACAAAAAATCATCTCTCTCTAGACCGAAGAACTGCCCTCATCTCTCTCTCTCAATTGCTCCCTCTCATCTATCTCTCTCTCTCAACTGCTCTCTCTCTCTCTCTCTCTCTCTCTCTCCCCCCGTTAAAGTTTGAAAAAAATCACCGGAGGTTGTTCAAGTCGGAGTTTGAACCTCAAGTCAGCGTTTAAAGCTCAAGTCTTTGTTTCAAGCTAAGTCAGATGTCAAATCTTAAATTGGGTAAGTTTTAAAACCTAATTTTAGAATTCGGGGTTTTAATTTGAAACCCTAATTTTTTAATTAGTTGAGTAATTGCTTGATGTTCGTTGCCCAGTAAAGATACAATTATTTAAGGGGGGTTGGATACAATTATATAAACGTTTCGGAGAAGTATAAAAATATAACAGTTCTTTATATTTCTGATAAAAATTGTTACAAACTCTCTCAAGAAATACTGATGTTCTTGAGAGCTGCTAGGTCGTACAATACTCGAGTTAATCACTATTTGATGACCTAAACTGTGTTTATATAATACACAGCTGCTACAAATCAGTTTAGGATATGCATGATCAAATACTAACAAAAAATGATATATATCTCTAACTGAATATACAAAGTCCTATCACTCAGAACGAACATATATCTATCCCTTAAAAATAAGGAACAGACTTAATCTTCACAACAGACTGTCTTTAGATACTGATGTTCTGCAGATACTGATGATGCATCAAATCCTGATGACATCCAAAATAGTCAGATCCTGAGCTCCTCCTGATCATTGAGAATCAGCACGTAACAATATCCCCCAATTTATGCTTAATGTAAAGCACAAATTCCATTCTCAATGATGCTAAAACCAATTTACAAAATTTACATGAAATAAGGTTTACTTCAGTATCCTAAGATAACTGACAGTTGTTTCCATAAATTTGTTTAACCTTTCTTCCTCCTTTTCTTGAAGGACTTTGACAAGCTTTTTCTTCAAATTTTTCTTCTCTTCAGTATCTTCTCCAAGCTGATAAATGGCTGATCTTAATTTAAAAATCGAACTCTTAGTTATTTCAAGATCACCAATTAATATAAAGCTTAAGCTGACATCTTCATGATCAGGACTGAAAGATAACTGATGATTGTTGAGAAAAACTTTCAGAACTGTAGCTCCCTTTTCCATCTTCATTTCTTGACCAGTGGAAGTTCTGTACACAAAAACATACTAACCATTGTATTTATCTTCTTTGCTCATGACTCTTCTTTTGATACTCTCAAGTATCATAGAAGACCAGTTTCTGGTGACATTGTCCTCAACTCTAAGAAGATAGTGAATATATTTCAACCCTGTCATAGTCTTCATCAAGAGTTACTGCAATGTAAAGCTTTTCACTTTACCATCTCTCAAAAAGTATAGAAACTCCTCTCTGACATCATTATCATTTATCTTTCTATATACAATCTTCACAACTTCAACTTTCTCAAGATGTGAAGGAGTAATTCTCTCACCATGATTGTCAGTCAGAGTATCTGTGTCAAGTAAACTAGACCTCAAAGTCTCCATTCCAGAATGACCAATAACTCCTCTAGTCCGAGTTTTGATAAGCTTTAGTTTTTCATTATTTTCCACCCAATAAGGTTTCTTGATAGTCTTATCAATATCCTCCTGTTCTGAAATAGAATTCCTAAGTCCTACTGACACAAATTCAATATGCTTGAACCCTCTGGGATAACTGAATGAATAAATATCTTTCCATATTTTCTCCTTCTTGCTGAGAGGAGCATACCCCGTAGATAAATCATGAATCTTCCCTTTTGATTTTTGTCATAGCTCTCTCCTTGAATTTATAATTCTTTGCACATAGTCACTGCATGCTTGATTAGCTCTCCTTCTGTCAGTTCTTTCTTGTTCATCAACCTCTAAATTATGAGAAACAACTGTTGTATTAAGAATTGATTCATCCAATACTTTGATCACCTTCACATCAATATCAAAGTCAGCTTTCAGATTCACTGTATCAGGATCTGCCTTTTTCTCAGGATTTGTGTCTGCTTCAAAAGACATATTGGCATTAGTTATATCAACTTGAGCAATGTCAGCGGTTGATTTCTTCTTTCTGGGGACAATCATTTCTTCAGTATCCTCAGCTTCTTCTTTTACATCATTTCCTTGTACAGGAATAACACCTTCTCTGAATAGAATATTCAGAAATACAGAATCAATTGCAAAACCTCCACTTGAATTAGAAATTCTTCCTCTTCCTCTTCTTCCTCTGGCTCTTGTAGTTCTTCCACCTCTTTTTCCTCTTCCTTTAGAGACGTTTTCTTTAGCTTCAATTTGAGCTATTAACTCCTTCTATTGCATAACTGCTTCTTCAATTGTTAGAACAGGAAATTCTTCAGTTATCAACCTAATAGCTTTTCTGTCATTCTTTTGCTCAAACCTCTTATCCTTGTAGTACAGAACACTCTCTTCACCTGTTTCCTTGTGTCTATAAGGAAAGAATAATCCTTTAGCATCTGCTATGTTAGAGATTGTAATATCACCAGTTTAGGAGCATTAGCATTAGTCTTGTGCTTAGCTTCATGAGCACCAGTAGACTTTCCTTGTCCTGAAGAGCCAGATCTTCTAGAATGTTGAGGTTGTTGAGCAACATGAGCAATTTGAACATTTGCAACTGGATTCTTATCACCATCATCATCAGTATCTTTATCTCTCAACTGAATAGAGTCAGGTGTACATTTTGTGACAGCTATCTTCTCCCCATTTTTGGCATCAGGATTTGAAAGAAGAGAGAACATAGCATCCAGTTTATCAGCCATTAAAGACACTTTATCTTCCAAGGAAGAAAATCGAGTATCCATGCTTTATTGAGATTGAACCATGACTTTGATATCCGTTTTCACACTTATGAGTTCAGCTGAGGGTAAGTGGATTGATCATAGAGGCATCAATCTTGTTCTGTAAAGTAGCATGAGATATCTTCATAGCAGCGAGTTCAGAGAGAATTCCTTTCACAGAGATGGTAGAAGCCTTGAGATGCAATTTAAGGTCAGGGTTTTGAAGTCCATCATATGCCCTGTGAACATGTTACATACCAACAGTTGAGGAGATAGAAGTATGTGCATCTCTTCATGCAAAATCCCATTCAGCCTTTCAAAAATGCTCAGCATCAGCATTGTAATAAGAGGGATCAGTATTGAAATGTGAAGAAGAACCAACATTTGACTTCTTAGATGAATCAATAGCAGTCTTCAGCTGAGCTGTGTCAGGATCATCAGGATCACTATCTTCATCAAAATCAAGGCAAGACAGACCCTTAGAAGAATTTGTAGAGCTCAGTAGAATTGTTTTTCCTTTAAGAGGATCCTTAGCAATAATTATCTGTTTATAATGATATCCTGAAATAGAAAACAATGTAACACCTATATCTCTCTTTTCTTTTCAAGTGATCTCATCACTTCTCACACAATATATTACTTTGAAGAGTAATATGTTTCTCACATAAGAAAATTTATAAGCAAGGAAAAAATTATAAAATTCTTTTCTCAAAACTATCTCTCATTTTGCTAGTACAAGAGACTGCCACTCAGAATTTGATTTTCTCACATAGTATTTTCACACAGTCTCACAGAAAGGCACAATCACACATTTTGTAAAGAAATAAGAGATGGCTGAGATGAGTAGTATGCTTGTCAATTAAATAGAGGTAACTTCAAATAAGAGACTATTTATAATCATACAAACATTGAGAACAACAGAGGAAAATAAGCAATACCTGAAGGTGAGTCCTCAAGTGGCAGTGATAACAATGAAGGAACAAACAATGCATCAGGATGCTTCGACAAACTAGCTAGCAGCAATGAATCATCAGTAGGAGTTGCTTGAATTGATAATTGATCATCATGATTTGTTGAAGTATGATGATTTGATTTGTCAGGAGAATGCACTCGACCAACATCTGTACTTTGAACTGATGGTTTTTGTGGGGCCGGAGGAATATGAGTTACTTCAGCAATGAGTGTTGAAGGTTCTTGTGTACTCTCCTCGAACATAAGATCATTAATAACATCATCCACTTTTGATAATACATCCTGGTGAACCTTCTTTTCTTGCAGCAGTTGTTCAAAATCAGCAAGAAGATCACCTTGAGCAAAATCAATGATAATTTGTACAGCTTCTTTGTCTGCATCTTCCCTTTGAGAAGATGGTTCTTGTGGGACTTGATGTACCTCAGTTGCTAAGTCCCTTTGAGACTTAGGTTCTTGTGGACTGACATCCATAGCAGAGGACCGAGTCTTTTTCTTCTTTCTGATGTACCTAACCACATCTTCAGCTTTGTTTTTCTGCATACTCTTAGCAGTGTTCTTGGGCTCAGCAGTTTTTTTGTTCACTGGAACCTTTTAGATCAAAGCACTAGCATCAATAGTTGGTTCCTTAGTTCCAGTTGTGTCAACAGAGGCATCAGGAATTACTATTGTTGATTTCTTTGTCTTCATTCTTGGCCCAATGGGGATCTGATCATCAGAGTTAGAATCATCTTGCATGATCAGCCTTCTTTTTCAAACTGGAAAGCATTCTTCTTTCTTCTCACTCTCACTCAGTGAGGCCTGTTGAGCTCTCTGTTTAGATTGAACAGATTTCTTAACCAGCCTTTTCTTTAGTACAACTGATGTCTTTTTGGAGACATCAGATGAGGCTAATTTAGAAGCTGGATTAGAGTTCTGTTTGGTAGAGGAATGTTTGGGTTAGAAACAAGATGGGTAGTGTCTTGTTCCACAGCATCAAGAAATTTAACAGAGGTTCCAGTATCAGGATTTGTAGGCACTTGTGAAAGTAGGTCTATTTCTCAATAGAAATTGCCTGACCTCCTGAGGCAGGAAGGAAAGTCCTGAAAACTTATTCTTTTCATCTCTTTTGATATGATCAGTGATGGCCTTCTCAGAAATTTGAAATACAGGAAGCAATTCATCATTATCAAATTCAACATTAGGGCATAAAAAATTAAAAATCAGTTAGAGAAATCTAGTATACCCTATTACACCTGATGCATCTGTTCTCCTAGAAATTATGAATTGAAAACTTGTGTTACCATAGTCAAAATTACTAGAATGGAGAAGAGAATACCCAATTTTCATAGAAGTGGATGGAAGAGCATCAAAATTTGTAGTCTTATTCAAGAAACATCTGCTGATGTAATCAAAGAAGAAATTCCATTCTCTCTTTAACTTTGTTCTTGTCAATTTCCCAATTGTTGTGATGTCACCTTTGTAGTTTAGAGTTCTGAGCATATCAAACAGCTGCTCAGTTGTATAATTGTCAGGAGCACCATCACAGGCAGACAATCTTAATGCTTGAACATGAACATCAGCATCAACCTCATACCTGTGTCCCTTAAATTCAAAAGAGAAACCAGTATTTGTTGCATTAACTAGAGTTGTATCCCATACCTGCATTACAGCCCTGTATGATACCTTAGTAGGATTTGTGAGAGCATATCCATTTGGACATTGGAGTAAGAAATTCTGTATATGATTGAGGAAACTGCTGATGTGTAAGTGGAGCCAAGTAGTTATTGGTTCCAAAAGTGTTGCCATGAATAATAGTGGTTTGACTGAAGATGGGTGAAAGCTCAGAAGATGACATGATGTTTGTAGGTGTTGAGGAAGGATGTTCGTTAGATGTGAATAGTGAGGCTGTGTGTATGATAATATGTGTCACATAGGTTCTTGTGCAAATGTAGGTTTGAAAAGCTTAGTTGTATGTAACACACTTGGAGAAGGAAGCTTAGTGAATTAGACTTCTGATAGAGGATAATTACTAAAAAATTGGAGTGGAAAGTGGAGGAATGTGCGGAATCAGCAATAAAGAATGCACTGCTCTTGTAGTAAATCGTTGTGTGACTTTGCTCAACATTTTATCCACTTTTAAATAATAATTAAGAAGACAATCACTTTTTCAACATTAAACAATTCAGAAATCATTTTTCAATAATATTCTAAATTAAAATAAGCTGATCTGTCATCGGTATTTGGTACCTCTTATCTGTCAGGATTTGACATCGTCAAGATTTGTCGCAATCATCAGTGTTTGTCAAAACAACTTAAGCTTATTAGAAAACCACAGTTTTAATCTCAAGAATCATCAAAAGATAGATGTTAATAGTGTAATGTAGAGATTAACAGGCTATGATAATAGAACAAGAACATGCATACACAGCTAAAGAACAGAGACTAAATCTTGTAAACAAAAGAAATTTCATTAAAAGACCAAAGGAGTACATTTCATGAATTTCTTTGATTACATGCAAAAGAGATTACAAGAAAATCCTAGTCTAGTTAGATGAACATCAACAGCCTTAGTCTAAGAAGCCTGACAAAGCTGATGGTGAAGAGAAACGGTCGGATGATGTTCAGTGCTTTTTCCTGTTTTCAACAAAGAGAACGGCAAGACGAATGACTCTCTCTTGCTGTCGAAGAGTGTAGAGGTGAAGATCTTTTTGGGATCCCAGAAGATCATTTTTGATAACTTCTGGAAGTTGAATCCAGATATCGTTTGAGATTGCATTCATGTGGTACGGAGTTTGCATTCCATCATGAAAGATAGTCACAATATTAGTGAAATGGTTGTAAAACCAGTTGAAATGCGCCATCGTTTGAGAAGAGAGAGATATGAGAAACAAAAGTGAGTAGAGTGTTTTGTGTTTGGGAAGAGATGTTTGGATTGAATAAGAATGACTGTTTAAATAACCGAGGGAATATCAAGAGACTAGGAGACTGATTGATTATTAAGTGTAGAGTTAACTTAATAATTTAACCAAAAGATATCTTATTAAAGCGCGTCTCCCTAGACTTATTTGCAATGATGACAATGATATATATATATTCATACATGCACATTTAGAAAATAAATTCACTTAATTTATCATACATATAACAAAATACCCCAAAAATTCCCAGCTTAATATCTTGAACAATATTTAGGACATATCAGGATTTGATCAATATACATCAGGATTTGATCAAATATAAATTTAAAAGAATTAATCTGTCCCAACTAACCATACCAAGTTCATTGATAAGATTTGTAAATGTTGCTTCAGGTAATGGCTTCGTGAAGATATCAGCCAAATGTTGTTCAGTAGGAACAAAATGAAGCTCAATCGTTCCTTCCATAATATGCTCTCTTATAAAGTGATATCTGATGCTGATATATTTAGTAAGAGAGTGTTGCGCTGGGTTTCTTGTCATAGCAATAGCACTTTGATTATCACAATAAATAGGAATTTTAGAAAATGATAATCCATAGTCCATGAGCTGATTTCTCATCCATAACAACTGAGCATAACAACTCCCAGCTGCAATATATTCAGCCTCAACAGTCGAAGTAGAAATAGATTTCTGCTTCTTACTGAACCATGGGACTTATCTGCCTCCCAAAAACTGACAGCTCCCAGATGTACTCTTTCCGTCTATCTTGTATCCAGCAAAATCAGCATCTGAATAACCACATAATGCAAAATCAGCTTCACTTGCATACAAAAGAACAAGTGATACAGTACCCTTGAGATATCTGAAAATTCTCTTTACTGCAATAAGATGTGGCTCCCTTGGATTTTCCTGAAATCTTGCACACAGACAGGTTGCAAACATAATGTCTGGCCTACTAGCCGTTAGGTATAAAAGAGAACCAATCATACCTCTGTAATTTGAGACATCAACTGCTGTACCTTCATGAAGACCAAACTTTGTAGCAGTTGCCATTGGAGTAGTTGTAGTTGCACTATCTTGCATATTAAACCTTATCAGCAGATTCTTTGTCTACTTTGACTGATTAATATAGATACTATTATCAGTCTGTTTAGTTTGCAATCCCAAGAAGTAACTCATTTCTCCCATCATGCTCATTTGATATCTTGATTGCATCAACTTTGAGAACTTATCACATAGTTTTTGATTAGTTGATCCAAAAATGATATCATCCACATAAATTTGAAATAAAAGTAGATCGTTACCTTGATTCAGATAAAATAAAGTTTTATCTATATTACCTCTTTTGAATTCGCTTTCCAGCAGAAATTGAGCAAGACTCTCATACCATGCCCTAGTTGCTTGCTTTAGTCCATAGAGTGCTTTGTCAAGTCTATAAACATAATCAGGATGTTTAGAATCCACAAAACCTGGTGGCTATTCAACATAGACTTCCTATTCAAGTTCTCCAATGAGAAATACACTCTTGACATCCATCTGAAAGACTTTGAATTTCTTGTGTGCATCATATGCCAAGAAAAATCTGATTGCTTCCAGCCTAGCAACAGGAGAAAATGTTTTATTATAGTCAATCCCTTCCTGTTGAGACTATCCTTTAGCCACCAATCTTGCCTTATTTTTGATAATTGTTCCATCAGAATCAGTCTTATTTCTGAAGACCCACTTTGTGCCTACAATTGACCTATTTTTAGGTCTAGAAACCAGCTTCCACACTTCATTTCTTTCGAAATCATTCAACTCTTCTTGCATAGCCATGACCCAATCTGCATCCTTGAGTGCATCTTCTACTTTCTTTGGCTCTTCTTTTGAAAGTAGATTATGATACAAACATTCATCTTGAGTTGCACTCCTTGTCTTTACACCTTCGATAGGATTTCCAATGATTAGATCAGGAGTATGATCTTTAGTCCATTTTCTGGCACTAGGAAGTGTCCTTCTGGAGCTAGATGCTCCCCCTGAATTGTATGCCTCATCAAATGCATTTAAGGCTCCCCCTGAATCTGTGCTGTTATCTCCTAATGAAGTTTTGGGACTTGAATCATGTCCATCTGATATTGAATCAACATTGGATTCTGAATGACCAGAATGAGAAAATTGAGAAGAACATTGAGTTGATTCTTCAGTGTTGATACCATCAGATGAACCTTTCTATTGCTCCCCCTCAACATGTGTAGGTTCATTAGTACAATGATCATCTTCAGAATCTGAAGGAGTATCAGGATTTGGATCATCAGGATTTGACAGTTTATTTGAGTTTGATCCAGATTCCAACAATGTATTTTCATTTGCAAAGATTAGACTTTCATGAGTATCTTCTTCAAAACCAGGAATCTTCTTATCATCAAAAGATACATTTATGGAGATAACTACAGTATTTGTTCTCAGATTGAAAACTCTGTATGCTCTTGATGGTGAGTATCCAACAAAGAATCCTTCATCAGTTTTTGATTCAGACTTTCCTAGCTGATCAGTATGAGTTCTCAAAACAAAGCACTTACATCCAAATACATGAAGATGTTTGAGGTTGGGCTTCTTTTCTTTCAGCATATGATAAGGAGTAACACCATGTCTATTTATTAGTGTGATATTCTGAGTATAACATGGTGTGTTTACTGCTTCAGCCCAGAAGTAAGTGGGTAGTTTTGCTTCTTCCAGCAGAGTCCTGCCAGCTTCAATCAGGGTTCTGTTCTTTCTCTCAACAACACCATTTTGTTGAGGTGTACTAGGAGCTGAGAATTGTTGTTGTATGCCTTTGTACTTGCAGACTTCCTCCATTTTTGAGTTCTTGAACTCAGTGCCATTATCACTTCTCAGATTTTTCACTTTATGGGTGAATCCATTCTCAATTTGCCTTATGTGATTCGGAAGAATTTCTGGAGTTTCATCTTTCCTGTGTAGAAAATAAACCCAAGTGTATCTAGTGAAATCATCAACAATTACAAGTGTGTACCTTTTCTTGTTGATAGACATTATGTTCACTGGACCAAAGAGATCCAAGTGTAACATGTGATATGGTTCATTGATGGAGAATTCTGTTTTGCTTTTAAAAGATACTCTTATTTTCTTAGACTTTTGATAAGCATCACAAATACCATCAGATGAGTATAACATATTTGGTAATCCTCTTACTAGCTTCTTCTTGGCAAGTTCATTGATTGAATTGAAGTTGAGATGTGAGAGCTTCTTGTGACAGTTCCAGCTCTCATCTATTGATGCCTTTGAGATAAGGCAAGTAGCTTCTTTCTCAAGACTTTCATGCAACCTGGCTTTATATATGTTGCCATGTATGTATCCTATCAAGACAATTTTCTTTGACTTGTTTTGAACAACTTCACATTATGAGTCATAGAATAACACATGATAATCTCTGTCAGTGATTTGACTGGTGCTTAAAAGATTATGCTTCAGTCCTTCCATAAGAGCTACATTTTCTACTGTTACCTTTCCAATTATCAAGTTGCCATATCTCAGAGTGTGTCCTACATTTCCATCTCCATAAGATACATTTGGGCTAGCCTTCTTCTCAAATTCTGACAGTAGGGATTTATTTCCAGTCATGTGTCCTGAACATCCACTATCCAAGACAAGAGTATTTTTCTTGTTACCCCGCAGTCAGAGGAATAACTAATTAGAAGGATTTTTAAGGACCCACACTTGTTGGGCCCTCTTTTTGGATAACTTAAGCCTTTGTGAGTCAGGAATACTTCTGACAGTTTTTCCTTTGTCAGGATTTATCTTGTTAGAAGCAGATTTAGTAGAACTTGAAGAATTGAGCACACAAGCAACTTTATTAAATTTAGGCAAAGGTTCATAATAGTTGTGATACAGCTTATTATAGGAACTATAAATATAAATCGAATGCCAACTACTACCACAATGAAAACAAGGATTTTGTGGTTTATAAAATACTGATCTACCCCTAACATCAGACTCAGGAATAATAGTTTTCATTTTCTTACTCCTCCTGCAATCAATAGCAAGATGATTAGTATTACCACAGTTAAAATAAGTTTTTCTAGGAGCATTATGAACAAACTTATAATTAGAATCCTTAGAAATACCTTGTTTACCATTTATATTCCTTTTAGGACTTTTTAGTTGAGGTTTGTCAGTAACCTCAGATAATTTCTTTTTCAATTATCTTTTAGACAAAAGTCCTATGTTCTTTTCTTTCTTAACAGTCTTAATGGTTTCCTTATTTTCATTTCTTTGAGATTTATCACTTAATGATTTTTTTTGGGATGCTGATGTTGAACCCTTTTCATAGATGGATTTGGGTACATCAGCTTCTGAAGAGATAAACTTAACAGGAGTCTTAAGAATAGTCTTATTCTCAGTGTCAACATCCTTAATTCTATCTACATAACCAAGACATTCTTTCCAGTTTTTCTTAGAGATTATCTCACGAACCTTTTTTCCTGAAACAGTCTAGGAATTAAGAGTTTTCCTATCATTTTCTAATTCATCTTCTAACATACTGTACTTAGCTTCTAGTACCTTTGTTATATGTTTAGCCTTATCACATTCTTTTAAAATTTCAATCTGATTTACTAAGTCAGACTCCAACTGATCATTCCTCGATTTTAACATTTCATTCTTAGTTAACAGTCTATTGTTCTCTAGAATCTAATTTTTAAAGTTTCCATGGAGAGACTTAAGAAAAGATTTCAGTTCAGATATATCTTCAGTATCAAAAGAGAAGAAGGGAGTTGATACCTTAGAATCAGAGGAAGCAGGATCATCAAAGCTAGCCATCAATGCATAGCATGTATCTTTATTTTCAGAATCAGAGGAGTCCATCCAATTCTTCCTTGATGCAATCAGGGATTTGTTCTTCCCTTTGTCATGCTTTATCTTCTTGCACTCTATAGCAAAGTGACCAGGTTCATCACAGTTGTAACACTTGATTTTTGACCTGTCTACTTTTCCAGCTTTAGAGTCCTTTCCATCTCTTCTTCCAATTGACTTCCTTTCACCTCTAGTGAACTTCTTCCTGAAGCTTATATTCTTCTTAGACTTCCTGAATTGCATCCTCTTGAAGCCCTTAACCAGCAATGCAGCCATTTGCATGACATCAGTATCTGTCACGTTCTTATCTATTTTAGAATCAGTATCATCATCAGGATTTGATGGTGAATTATCAATATCTGATTCTGGAAGATTGTTCTTTTTTCTTGCGACTTCAATAAACCTTTCTTTTGAACCTTTAGCATTCACTTTCAAAGCAACTGATTTTCCTTTGCTACTTTTCCTATCCTTCCTTTGCTGGACTTCCAAGTCATGAGTTCTCAGTATGCCATAGACTTCATCTAGAGTGATTATTTCCAAATCATACTGATGTCGTATGATTGAAGTCTGAGTCTCCCATTCCTCATTCAAGGCTCTCAGAAACTTAGTGTTTGAATCCTCTCGATCATACACATTACCCACAAAAAACAGATTATTGAGCAAGATGAGAAATCTATCATAGATGTTGGTGAGACTTTCATCAGGCTTAGCCTCAAAGTGTTCATATTCTTGAAACAGAACAACCCGTCTGTTCTTCTTGATGGCCATGGTTCCCCGTCTGTTCTTCTTGATGGCCATGGTTCCTTGACATTAAGTTTCAAGAGCATACCAGATCTCCTTGGCAGTCTTGTAGGCTATAACCCATTTGACATCACAAAATCAAGACTATTATGCAAAATATTTCTTACCTTTTCATCCCTCAGCATAACAACCTTCTCTACTGGTGTCCACTCACTTTTTTCCTTCAACTGATAGTGTTCAGCAACAGTAGGAGTTGCAGGCACCAATTTTGTTGGCATGTAGGGTCCATCATTAATTACATCGAGATAATCTGAATCTGTAGCCTCCAGGTGCATGGGCATCTTCACCTTTCATGTAGGATATTCAGTCTTTTTCAGAATGGGGATTTTAATATTTTCATACTTGATCAGAGAAATGTTTAGATCGCTTCTGATTGTAAATTTATCAGTGAGCTCTGATACCAATTGTTGCCCAGTAAAGATATAATTATTTAAGGGGGGTTGGATACAATTGTATAAACGTTTCGAACAAGTATAAAAATATAACTATTCTTTATATTTCTAATAAAAACCATTACAAACTTTCTCAAGAAATACTGATGTTCTTGAGAGCTGCTACGTCGTACAATGCTCGAGTTAATCACTATGTAATGACCTAAACTGTGTTTATATAATACACAGTTGCTACAAATCAATTTAGGATATGCATTATCAAATACTAACAGAAAATGATACATATCTCTAACTGAATGTACAAAGTCCTATCACTCAGAACGAACAGATATCAATCTGATAGGGATAAATAAATTATGATTGTATAATTAAATACTGCATTAATTGTACAAACTGTGGGCTGCTAGGCCCAATAAAAAGATATATGATACTCAGACCAGAAAGGTTAAGCCTGATGGACCAGATCAGGCCTGATGGAATAAAAAAGGCCCAAAAACCCTGATTATTAATTAATTTCGTAATTAATTAATAAGGGACAAATCAGATGTTGAAAAGAGTCCCGATAAGGATATAAATCCTTAGAGATTAGCCTCAAGGGGACCTAAAAGGATAAGGAATCAGTTTCCTACTACCTAGGACTCCAAAGTCCATTCTAATTATGAGACTTGCCCACCAAGTCTCCTATACCAAGTCCAATTCAAGGACTCCCAACATATATAAATAAGGGGTCTCACCCCCACCAATCAGAACTACATTTTTTGGCTTGATTCTCTAATTCACAGAGATACGTAGGCATCTCGTAAAGGCAGATCGAGTCACGAAACACGAGAGCAGCCATTAAAGGCCTTGAGCTCCCGAATCTTAATATTAAATACAGCAAGTAATAACCTTAGTTTTTTATCCACAACATTTGGCGCCGTCTGTGGGAACCAACAACAACCATGGCGAGAACACGGAGAACAATTGGAGCTCTAGAGGAAGGAACACCATTAGAGACAACCCAGGTGATTTCATCAACCGTGGAGGTTCCTCCCCATTCAACTTATGCATCTACTCAGGAGGAAACCCAGACAGGGGCAACTCAACCCCAGCTACAAGGGACAACTCCCCCGATTCAAGGTACGAATCCTCAAGTTCAACAAATACATATACCTGTGAATTCTCGACCCGTCGGGTATGAATATTCAACTATTGTTACTACTAACCCCCCTTATGGGATGCCCCTTCACCTGAGGTTGGAGGAAGCGGATATGCTGGGCGAAGCGAAGCACGAGGGCGGTCGCCCCCCTATATACGAGGTTTGGATCCTATCCCTGAGGATCGGGAATTTTCTGGTCCATACACTGAGAGAGACTCCGAATCTTCGGATGATGAAGTGGCCCCGAGAAGGAGGCGTCCTGGAAAAGAGCCAATGGCCGATGGAAGGCAACGCCCCCAAAGCACCCCAGGGGCGAATCCCCAAGAAGTGCAGGAAAAGATCAGGGCTCATGAGGCTGAAATCCAAAGGCTGAGGCGTGATTTGGAGGCTCACCAAGCCACCAGACCCCACATGCCTCCTAGGGGGAGAAATCCTCCTCCTATCATAGACCTGGATGGTCCGGTAAGAAGAAGGGCTGCTGTCCCAAGAACTGATCCAAGCAATCTCCTTCCCCTTGGAGATCCTGATGATCCAACTCCACCCTTCACAGAAGAGATAATGAATGCCCATATCTCAAGGAAATTCAAGATGCCCACTATCAAAGCCTATGATGGCACGGGAGACCCCGCTAATCATGTTAGGACATTCTCTAATGCACTGCTGCTGCAACCCGTGAATGATGCTATAAAATGTCGGGCCTTCCCTCAAACCCTGTCGGGTATGGCTCAAAGATGGTACAGTCGCCTACCCCCAAATTCTATTAGATCATTCAGAGAATTAAGTCAGGCTTTTATTAAGCAATTCATCAGTGGAAGAGTCCATGAGAAAAGTTCAGCATCTCTTATGAGTCTTGTGCAGGGAGCTAAGGAATCCTTAAGAGATTACCTGAATCGTTTTACAAAGGAGGCTTTAAAAGTCCCAGACCTTGATGATAAGGTAGCCATGATAGCACTGCAACAAGGAACTAGGGATGAGTTTTTCAAGATGTTTTTGGCCAAACGACCCCCTGAGAGCATGTTGCAGCTCCAAGAGAGGGCAGGGAAGTATATCAAGGTTGAAGAAAGTATGAGGAAGACCGTAGTAAGTAATGAGCCCACTGGAGGCAAGAAACGAAAAACTGATTTGGAGTATATCGCTAAGGACAAATATCCTAGAACCGAACAAAACCCTGATTCAACCCCCAAGAAGGGAGGACCTGGGCAAAAGTTCACTGAATACGCTAAGCTGAATGCTCCCAGAAGTCAGATTTTGATGGAGATTGAGAAAGACAGAGATATTCGCTGGCCTAATCCCTTGAAGGCTGATCCTGCCAAGCTAGATAAGGGCAAGTATTGCAGGTTTCACAAAGATGTTGGCCATGACACCGATGAGTGTAGGCAATTGAAAGATGAAATTGAGTTTTTGATTCGAAAAGGAAGATTAAACAAGTATACTGGAGATGGAGGGGACAGAAATAATAATGGAAGGAAGAACTTTGAAGATCGTAGGAGGGACCAAGACGATCAGGGGCGAAACCCCCAGCCTAGAGGACCAGTTATAAACACCATTTATGGAGGGCCGAGACCTCGAGGGCCTGTGATAAACACGATCTTTGGAGGTCCAACTGCTGCTGGATTGTCCAAAAATTCCAGAAAGGCATATACTAGAGAGGTTATGCATATTGTTGGAGAAGCCCCGAAGAGGGCCAGGACAGAAGTAATATTGGCTTTTGATGATTCCGACCTAGAGGGTGTGAAGTTTCCCCATGACGACCCGCTGGTCATAACACCAATAATAGGAAATAGCCCGGTTAAGAGGGTCCTTGTGGATAATGGTGCTTCTGTGGATATCTTGCTCCACGACACCTTTCTAAGGATGGGGTATAACGACTCCCAGTTAACACCAACCGACATGCCGATATATGGATTTGCTGGAGTAGAATGTCCTGTGGAAGGGATAATCAAATTGCCAACCACCATAGGTACGGAGCCAAGGCAAGCAACGCAGATGCTGGATTTCGTGGTGGTAAAGGCTAGTTCAACTTATAATGCTATCATGGGGAGAACAGGGATACATGCCTTCAAGGCAGTCCCCTCTTCCTGTCATTCAGCTATGAAGTTTCCCACCCAAAACGGGATTGGAGAAGAGAGAGGAGATCAAAAAATGGCTAGAAGCTGTTATGTGGCCTCTTTGAGGGCAGATGGAGTCGGGGGGGCAGGTTCTTCCTATTGAAGATATGGATGTTCGAGAAAATGATGAGAATAGAGGAAGGCCAGCAGAAGAATTGGTTTCAGTTTCTTTAGACCCCGAGAATCCTGAGAGGACGACTTTCGTTGGAGCCACATTAGAGGAGCCCCTTAGAGGGAAGTTAATGAAATTTTTACAAGAAAATAGTGATGTGTTTGCATGGTCAGCAGCTGATATGCCAGGCATAGACCCGGAGTTAATTACTCACAAGCTAAACGTAGATCTAAGCCGGAAGACAGTGAAACAAAAGAAAAGAAATTTTGCCCCGGAAAGACAAGAGGCTATAAAGCAGGAAGTGGAAAAGCTCTTAGAGGCTGGTTTCATTGAGGAGATTCAATTTCCGGAGTGGTTAGCAAACCCTGTAATGGTAAAGAAGGCTAATGGAAAGTGGAGGATGTGTATAGACTTCACCGATCTGAATGATGCATGCCCCAAAGACTGTTTTCCGCTGCCTAGAATTGATACTTTGATTGATGCCACCGCTGGACATGAGATGCTGAGTTTTATGGATGGGTTTAGCGGATACAACCAGATCAAAATGCATAAGGATGACATTCCAAAGGTATCATTTATCACTGACTTTGGTGTTTATTGTTATCTTGTTATGGCGTTTGGTCTCAAGAATGCAGGAGCCACCTATCAAAGGTTGGTGAATAGAATTTTTAAGGATCTTATTGGTAAGACTATGGAAGTCTATGTTGATGACATGTTAGTCAAGAGTCTAGTAAAGACTGATCATATAGCCCATTTAAGGGAAGCTTTTGAGGTCCTGAGGTACCACAAGATGATGTTGAATCCGACGAAGTGTGCTTTCGGAGTAGGATCTGGAAAATTCTTGGGATTGATGGTCTCGAAGAGGGGAATTGAGGCAAACCCCGATAAAATAAAAGCAATCCTGGACATGGAACCCCCCAAAACTGTCAAGGATGTTCAGAAGCTCACAGGAAGGGTTGCTGCGTTAGGATGATTCATCTCCAAGTCAGGAGACAAATGCTTGTCATTTTTCAAGTCACTAAAGAACATCAAAGACTTTGTATGGAGTGAGGAAAATCAGAAGGCATTTGAAGAGTTAAAGAAATATATGGGCCATGCCCCGTTGTTGGCCAAGCCAGTTCTGAATGAAGTTTTATTCTTGTACTTGGCTGTTTCAGAGAGCGCCTTGAGCGCCGTGTTGGTTAAGGAGGAACTGAAAGTCCAGAAACCCGTATACTATGTCAGCAAAATTTTGCATGGTGCTGAGTTGAATTATTCAGCCATTGAGAAATTCGCTTTAGCCTTGGTAATGGCTTCAAGAAAGCTGTGTCCTTATTTTCAAGCTCACCAAATTGAAGTGCTAACAAATCAGCCACTGAGAAATATCATTCACAGTCCCAAGGCAAGTGGGAGACTGATTAAGTGGGCAATAGAGTTGGGAGAGTTCGATCTCAAGTATAAGCCACGTACGGCCATAAAAGCCCAGGCACTAGCTGACTTCGTGGTGGAATGTACCATACCCAACCAAGATATCGGGGGGCAGGAAGATACCATACCTCAAGACAAGGGAGTCGACAATGGGGACAAGGAGAAAGAATATTGGGTTCTCTATTTTGATGGAGCATCAAAAACAAATTCCAGTGGAGCAGGGTTGGTTTTGCAAAGCCCTGATGGGTTCTTAATTGAGTATGCTATGAAGCTAGACTTCCCAACCACAAACAATGAGGCAGAGTATGAAGCCCTGATTGCTGGCCTTGGTCTAGCTGGGACACTTAGAGTCAAAAACTTAAAGGTCTGTGGAGACTCGAAGCTGATCATATCCCAGGTAAAGGGAGAATTTGAGGCAAGGGATGATATGATGGCTAAGTATGTTCTCCTAGTAAGGGCTATGATGACCCAATTTGATGAATGCCATGTTGAACACATTCCAAGGGAAGAAAATGCTAAAGCAGATGCGCTATCAAAGTTTGCTTCATCTGAGATTGAAGAAAGTTCAGGAAGTGTGTACTTCCGTGTTTTGAAGATACGAAGCATAGATGTTAAGCTTGTGGCTCCCATAGGCTTGGGGACGTCATGGACTGATCCCATCAAGGCTCACATTCAGACCGGTTGGTTGCCAAGCGATGCAATTGAGGCACGGAAGTTAACTGTTCGAGCACTAAGGTACTCTTTGATAGATGGGATTCTATATAAAAGATCTTTCGTGGTTCCTTACTTGAGGTGTCTCAGGCCCGATGAGGCACGCTTAGCTCTTGAGGAAGTGCATGGTGGTATTTGTGGGCAACACTTGGGGGGCAGGGCCTTGGCTCATAAGATAACCCGTTTAGGCTTCTATTGGCCAGAAATGATGGCTGATGCCAAAGAATATGTAAAGAAGTGTGATCACTGTCAGAAGCATGCACTAGTCGCCAGACAACCTCCCGAGATGCTGACCTCTATCAACTCACCTATTCCCTTTGCTATGTGGGGGATGGATATTCTAGGGCCTTTTCCTATGGCCACAGCACAAAGGAAGTTTCTGATTGTAGCCATTGATTATTTCACCAAGTTGATCGAAGCCAAACCTTTGGCCAAAATCACAACTAAGCAGGTTGCATAATTCCTGTGGGAAAACATTATGTGCCGATATGGAATTCCCCGTATCCTCGTCACTGACAATGGAACACAATTCAACAACGAGGAATTCAAGAAGTATTGCGAAGAAAATGAAATTGAGTTACGGTTCACCTCTGTGGCTCACCCGCAAGCCAACGGGCAAGCGGAGGTAGCAAATCGGATAATCCTGGATGGACTAAAGAAGAGGATCTAAAAGTCAAGAAATAATTGGGTGGATGAGTTACTTCCCATATTATGGGCCTATAGGACTACCTGTAGAGTCACGACAGATGCAACTTCTTTCATGTTGGCATATGGGGCAGAAGCAGTAGTTCCCGTGGAGATATCACATTCCTCTCCAAGGATTCAGGCTTTTGATGAAAAAGAAAATGAAGAAGGGCAGAAGTTAGCCCTGGATTTAATCGATGAAGTGCGAGATAAAGCACATGCGAAGATAGTAGAATATCAGAAAAAAAGCTTCATTCTACTACAACTTAAGGGTTAAAGAGAGGTTTTTTAAACAAGGTGATCTAGTTTTGAGAAAAATAGAGGCTTCTGGTGTCGGACAGAAAGGAAAGCTCGCCCCGAATTGGGAAGGGCCGTACAGAGTCAAGAGCGTTCAGGGTAGAGGAACCTACAAGCTGGAAACTATGGATGGTTTTGAAGTCCCGAGGACCTGGCATGCACAAAACCTGAAGGTTTACTACGTGTAAGATAGGTGAAGTACGATTCTCACTTGTCATTGACAAGTAGGTTTAAAAGCACCTTGAAGCTTTGCTTGCATAGGATTTTATATTCCAGTAGAATTTACATTGTCTAGTTATTATTGATTAGGGTCGAACCCATGCTATGTAAGGTTTTGGAAAACCAGACTTCATATTAAAGAGTTTGAAATTATTTCTATCTAAGGATGTTTAAAGTTCAAATGCGTATTAAGATTGTAAAGTTAAAACAGAAAAAGGCAAGAAAAGCAACGTATAAAACATAACCCCGAAGGGTAACAAGTTCTGATATAAATAAAGTTCAAAAAGAAGATATACAAAAAGCTAGGCCTTGGAAGGCTGAGATTCCTCAGAACCACTATCTGAAGTTTCTTCGGAAGTTTCAGTCGTTTCTTCGGACGTCTCGGTTGTCCCCTCCGAAGTCCCTGTAGAAGTTCCCTCGGCAGGAGATGATGGCGGTTGAGGTGCTGCTTTGGGAGATTCTTCCACCCTGGCCTTCTTAGCGACAGGCTCGAATTCCTCCTCGGAGGAATCTTCCTCCTCTCCATCCTTGATCATGCCAGCAAGCTTTTCAGTAACACCTCCAAGCTCTGGAACCCGCACTGGGCAAGGAAAGGGCGACTGCTCAAGGACCTCGGGAAACTCATCCTGGATGGCCTCCATAGCAGCGTCCCAGCCTTCCTTATAGCTAACAGGATGAAGAAGGGCGTCATGCTCCACCATCAAGTCTTTGAATTCTTGAGTGTCCATCCAGCCATCAAAGGCTTTTTCCTTCTGCGCCTTCAAGATGACATTTTCAGCCCGGGCCGTCTCCAGGTCAGAAGTGGAAGAGGCCAATTGAGCTTCAAGGGCCTCAATTTTTTGATTGGCCTCCTCCAACTTCTTGTTGGCATCTTCCAGGCCAACCTTCCAAGCCTTGGCTTGGTGAATTGCCCCTTGAAAATAGGCGTTAGCCTGCAAGAGAAAACAGCAAAGGTTTAGAAAAGAAAGAAAAGAGAATTATAAAAGGCATAAGTAAAGTACGTACCGTCGCCAGAGCTTGGGCTCCAAACAGCTCATTCCCCTCCAAGTCCTGTTGAAGGACGAAATCTTGATAATCCACCGGGGAAATGGAATGCTTAGACCATTCCTTGGACAGCGCCGTGCTGCCCACAATTGAGTCCTTTCCCCGGATCCCCCAAGCAGGTTGAAAATAGGCACCTGGCCTCTGCTTGGTGCGCAGAACTTGGCTGAGGCCTTCCTCATCTGGCTCCGTTGCCTGAAGAAGGAACTCCGGGAAGCGGTCACCCAGTCGAGGGTCCTTGAAGATCTTCCCGGCCCTCTTCATCCTGGTTATCTCCAGGTCCTTCGGCTTGGTAGCCTCCTCAATCTTCTCAGCCACTGCAACAAACAAAGTCAGTTGAAAATCAATGAAATAAAAGTGCAGGAAATAAAGGAGATAAGAAAGGGAACTTACTTTTCTTATTAACGGGCGAAAGGCCGCGTTCTACCAGGACGGTCTCCCGGATAAGGTTCCAACAATGGGAAGTGCCGTTGTCTTGCGTAAGGAGGTTGAAACTTCTAGCCTCCTCCTCAGACAAAGTTATGTCATTCGGGCTCCCGTCTACGGCCAGCCCAAAGGATGATCGAAACAGGGAGCCCCAATCTCCACCTTCCCAAATAACAAACAAAAAATCTTTCTTCCACCCCAAGTTGTTGTCAGGGATGGACTTCCCATTCACGATATGGGGGATAGTGGGGCGCTGGTTGATAGAAACCCAACCCGGACTTTTATCAGGGTTGTTTTTGAACTGAAAAATCTTCCTGAAGACAGCAACAGATGTGGGGACGTTGTGCTTGGCGCATTGCGACAGATAGCACAGAATCAACCTCCAGGAATTAGGGGGAAGTTGGCAAGGGCTGATGCCCACATCAGCCAGTAGCAAAGGAATGAATGGATGAAAAGGGAGTCTAATACCTGCCCTCAAAGTATCCCTATAGACGCATAGCGCGTCCTTCTTCCACTGACAGGCCCTGTCGGCCGGGCCCGCAAGAACCAGCTTAAAAGGCTCCTTAATTTTGAAGCAGCTGCTCAACTTTTCCAGCTCCTTGGGATCCCGTAAAGCACTGATATGATCGTGCGCGTCCAGATGCGCATCAGACGGATACTCGTCCCCTCGAGTGTTGATCATGTCGATTAAGGAAGTATACCTCGATCGAATAGGAAAATTATTGGACTTTCTAGCCACGTTCATCTTGGCCAAACGAGTCATTCTTTTGTCAGCCATCTGAAAAAAGTATGAGGCACGTAAATAGGCTATCTTAAAATGGCACACAATAGAAAAATAGAAACGAAAAGCAAAGGGAGGAATCTTACTTAAAGAAGCACTCCTGAAAAAGGCTTTGAGCTCCGACTTGCTGTTATTGCTCTGAGAATCTTAGCAGGAGGATAAAGAAGAAAACTAAGAAATGAGAAAGTGAGGAGTAATAGCCTTTCCTTATTCCTTTATATAGGAGGAAAAAGAAGTTGAAGGGACGAAAAGCCCATTAAGAACAAAGGCCCATAAGAAGAGGCCCAGAAAAAAGAACATTCCAGAATATACCTAGGAATTCTAGGGCATTCTAAACAGGGTGTGTTAAGCCCAGCAATATTTGATAAAGCCCAATGAGAAGGCCCAATAAGATTTGAAAAGGCCCAATAAAAGAGGCCCAATGAGATTTGAAAAGCCCAATAATAGAAGCTCAGTAAAATTTTATAGGGCCCAACAAAAAGGCCAGGCCCAAATCCAATTAGGATTTGGAAAATACAATACCTTAAATTAAAGCTAAATAAAGAAGGCTAGTGAAAGACCAGGAACCAGGTCGAAATCCAGGTCGTGAATCCTGCCCGAAATCTTTCGAGCAGACACCCGAAAATAACGGGTAAAAAAGACCAGAATCCAGGTCGAATTCCAGGTCGTGAATCCTGCCCGAAATCTTTCGAGCAGACACCCGAAAATAATGGGTAAAAAAGACCAGAACCCAGGTCGAATTCCAGGTCGTGAATCCTGCCCGAAATCTTTCGAGCAGACACCCGAAAATAGCTGGAATAACGGGACTGAATTGAGGTTGAAGCTTCGACCAGGAATGAGGTCGAATAAACCAAGCATCTTTCAAAAAATGGGGGTTAAAAACCCAGGTCGAAGTTCGACTAGGATCCTGGTCGAATTCCAGGTCGTGGATCCTAGTCGAAATCCTTCGACCAGGAAACAAGAAAATCAAGGAATTTTCGAACAGGATTCAGGTCGAAATATCGACTAGAATCCTAGTCGAAATCCTAGTCGATAGGCTCATGATAAGAAGCTAAAAAAAAAGGGTGGAATTTTTGTAATAACCCCAATTTTTGAGAAATTTTGAAACCCTTATGAATAGTGTTTTTGCTGAACGAGAAAACTTTTCATGCCACACTATGTAGGGGTTCTGTTATGGATATTCTGAGATTTTATTAGTACTCTATATGGTATATAAGTGTATGTAAAGATCGTCAGAATCCAATTCCGAACACTTTGATTTTTCCCGAAAATCCACTAGATACGGAAAGAATTGAGAAAAAGGTAACAGGATAAAAAAAAGGATTTAAATTAAAGGATTATAGGAGAGGATCATAAAAGGAATATAATATATTGAGAAAGGTTAAGGGAACCTAAGTAATAAGATCCCGGGTATGATCCCTCAAACGATAAACGAGAACGAAAGATAAGCGAACCGTAAAACAAATAAGTGACCAAGAGACAAGCTTGTACAAGAAGCCAGGGATTGTGACATCATCAAACCACAAGGTGTGGACAAGTGGGAGCATTATGACATGTGCAAGGTGACACAAGCATGACATGGGAAGGAAGGAGGTGTGGTGGCTTTTTAACCACACAAATTCAAGGGCAACAAGGTAATTAACTAAATCAAACACAAAAAAAAGCCAAGCAAAATCATTTTCATCAAAATCAAAAAGAAACCAAGGCATGGTTCATCATGCTCTCGGCTTTTTACTATTGCAAATGGGCAAGAATTCAAAAACTCAAGATCCAAGCCTCCTAAATTGGTGAGTTAATTCCCTAATCATCTTCATGCTTAGTTAGGGCTATATCATGAGTTTAAGCCATCAATTCCTTCTCCATCTTCTCCATTTAATCAAAGAAGAAGACTATGAATAGTGTTTTCAAGTTTTTTAACTTGAAGTTTTTCTTGTTTTTCTTGAAGATCCAAGCATTCTTAAGACTTCTCAAAGCTTCTTAAGGATTCCTAGCTCCTCCCACCACTCAAAGGAAGGTATACCATCTCCAAACCCTAGATTCCTATATATTATAAGATGATTTTGATTAGTAGGATGATATTGTAGCTTGTTGTTGTGATTAGAGTTTGGGATTTGAAATGGTAGTAAAATGGAATGGTAAATGTTGAGGTTTTGATGAAAAGAACTTAAGTATGATTAAAGTTAAGCTTAGGCATAAGTATGAATGATTAAATTGAATTGGTTGGGGTTGTTATGATGTGATGAGGATGGATGTTGGTTGTATGTTGGATTTGAGGTTGATTTGGAATGGGTTTAAATGGTTTAAAATATTGGAAATCGCGTAAACATAGCCGTCGTAACGTCCGATTTTCTTTGGACTGTTTTTGTGCATAGCATTAGGACCCGAGAACCCCCTGCTAGATTATGACCACTGCCATTTTTAGATAGCTCATGTTACGAGCTTCGTTTTGATATGTAGTTCGTTCGATTCCGATGCACGGTTTAGAAGAAACGACCGTTTCAAGTAACGGCGTTTTGTGAACGAAACTTTTCCCCTCGCCTTACTTTGAAACATAGGTTAAAGACCAAAAAGGGTTAATTAATGTATGAAACATTTATGGTAAGTGTGTTAGGCAGTTGGTAAGACACTCGCGAAGGAATCGCTTTAAAACTCGTAAAGGTTAAATTATTAAAAATGGTGGAGCCGAGGGTACTCGAGTGACTTAAGCGAATCAGTGAGCGCAAAACAAGCGTTAGAGTCTAAGTTAGTTAAAGTATAGATTTACAAGTGACTTTGGTTTAATTCCAACTTACTTGTTGTTTATAGGTTACCAGACTCGTCCCGAGCCTTTTATCACCCCAAGTCGCTCAGGCAAGTTTTCTACCCGTTATACTGTTGTTGTGATGTATATATGTATATGCATTATCTTGTGATAGATGCATGTTGGTTAATTAGCAAATGTTGCGATATATTGAAGCATGCTGATATGGTATATATATGCATGCATGTTTCGTATTCTTTCCATATATATCTGTTGGTTCAGTTGATAATACCTATGCTAGAGAATAGCAGTAATTTGCATATACCCATAGTAGAGGGACCCAAAGGTGAAAACATTTTCTAAAACCGGGAGTCGAGGATCCCGAGTAGATTTTATATATATATATTTATATATATGTATGGTTATAGTTTTCAAAACTATTAATCGAATAAAGTTTATTCGATAACTTTATTTTATTAATGAATATTATCTTGAATATTCATTCGAGGACTTATGACTCCTTTATATTATTTATTGAATATTATTTGAATATTCAATTGAGGATGTATGACTCCTTTTATTTTATTATCTGAATATTATTTGAATATTCATTCGAGGGCTTATGACTCAGTTTATATTATTTAATGAATATTTTTGAATATTCATTTGAGGATCTATGACTCCGATTATTTGCTGAGATATATTCTTTATTTTATTAAAGAATAAGGTGTAAATAATCAAACTTATTTTCGATTATTCAAATAAAGATAGTACTTTCATATAAGTATATCTTTGGTTATTTAATATTCGTTTCAAGTATAAGTTTTAAAACTTCTACTTCAATTATTTTTATAAAGATTATTCTTTATGAGAATATTATTTAAATAATAATATTCAGTCATTTTCTAAATATTCTGGGGACTGATTTACTTCATTAAATCAGCTTTACTCCAAACACTCTATAAAGTGTTTTCGAGTCTTCAAAATGATTTTTAAAAGTTAGAGCGGATCCCAAAACTCATTTTTATATTTAAGATCTTCCTTTTTAAGGGGATTTAAATACTCGCTCAAAACCTGAGGGATCCGGCTCTGTGGTGTATTTTATATTCGCAACAAGGTTGCTGTTTTGATAAATGAATTGATTACTTACCCAACACTCGGGAAGTAAAATTCTTGGAACAAGTTAATCCATTAACAGGCATCGCCTGGGAAATATCGGTGAGTTTTCCTTTCCAACTAGATACGACTTCTTGGTGGAGCCGTATCAACAAGTTTCTACTTGGGGAAAGTGGGGACGAGCTTTACGTTTCAGAGTCATGGATTTCATCTGAACTAGGAGTGGCGTAAGTGGCCGAGTAGCGCCGGCCCAACCTTATTATATTGGCCCAAATGGCCTGGAAGTTCCGCTAAGGCGGTCCATTCCTTAGGAGTTCAGTGTTCGGTTGACAAGTAAATCCGACAGGTTCTCCTCTACATGTAGAAAATGGTGGGGTTGCACTACTACGACTGATCATCGTAAGTGGTCTTCCTGGCGCGACAAACTCCCGTAATGAGTTCATCATCCAATTGGATATTTCTGCAACACTACCCAGAGCACTTCGATAGAAAGGCTACGGTTGGGCGATTGTTGAGTGTTGGCAGGGTCAAGTTTTCAAAATGATGTTTGCATCAAATGAAGTATCTCGTAACTTCATTTTATTTTGATGATATTTTAAAGATTTAATCTATTCAAATCTGGTCTTGTAGTCTCATCTATGTGATGAACTTTGGAAACTAATTATAACTTGAATGGCGGTAGTTCAAGTAGTATTTGGAAAAGATATAAGTATATTGGAGTATCTTGTAACTTCATCTTTTAAACTTATATCTAGTAAATGATTATCTTATGCATGACAAAGATTTTCAGAAAAATGTTGAGACAAGGTTAGATATATGAGATCACCTTGCAACGATATTTTTATACAGTTATACACTGGAACTCTGTGTGTATTATGCATGGAAGAGGACTTCCAATATTTTGAAAAGTATATATGTATATATATATACTGAATATTTTGCGACTTCATCGCACTAAGATATCAACTTGGTTCATTTCTTTTGACCAAGACTTTCATGAGTACTATGAGAAGGCTCATATACTATTAATTATTATACATATTATTTTGGTGGGCTTGCTGCTCACCCTTGCTTTCTTCTTTCATCACACAACAACAGATAGAAAGGATGAACAGGACCAAGCTCCCGATTCGCGAGCGATTAGGAGACGTTCCGCAGTTTTCTAGAAGCATTGATGCCGCCGTAGCTGAGGTAGGAACTACCAATAGGCTAGACTTTCAACTTCTAATGTACCAGATTTATGTATAATTATGAATTGTAATAATGGCAAAGAAATGTAAATTTATTCAGAAAACCTTTTAAGGTGTATTGGCAGATAATTGTGGAATAAAATGACTTGTGGTCATTTTTGGATGTTCATCTCTGAGACTATAACGTATGGTGTGTGTGTTTATTGTGGGGTCACAGTACAGAGTAGTTGAGTAATTATTAAGATTGGGTGTTATTAAGGGAAATGGAACTCGTGATAACCCGGATCCCCGACCCCGGATTTGGGGGTGTTACAGAAATGGTATCAGAGCTAAGCGTTATAAACCTCAGAGATGATGGGACGTTAAGATAATAAGTTCACAAAGATAATAAGAACTCTTGCCAAGTTCATAGTCGGGCTACCTAACGTAGTACTGACAGTTAAAACCCTTATGGGAACCCTTATAAATATCGTAATAGGAGCGTAGTTCGTTATCGTATATGGTAGCGGGACTCCGAACCCTGAGGTTGAGGAGCAACAGCGCGATGATGTTTTATTACTAATTGGAGATCGGATTGTGGATCCGATAGAGTGTCCTAATGCAGGACCGAATGATATTGATATTGAGGATGTAGCGGTTGAGGATGTTGTCCTAGAAGGGATAGTTGTTGAGGAGGATCCCATGGAGGATCCTGACAGGATTGGATAAAGGACCACTGATGAATTGATGACCATGGTTTGGTCGACTACCAGAGGTAGGATTGGCCGGTCACTACCGGAGGTTCGTTCAAGTTGTAAAGATAGTAGCCCCTTTAACGCGGCTTACTCGTAAGACTGAGAAGTTCGAATGGACAGAGAAATGCGAGAACAGCTTTCAAGAACTGAAGCAGAGGTTGGTGATGGCCCCTATGCTGGCGTTGCCGGATGGAAAAGGAGATTTTGTGAAGTGTAGTGACGCTTCGCACAAGGGCTTAGGGTGCGTGCTTATGCAGCACGGTAAGGTAATCGCGTACATGTCAAGACAATTAAGGTAATATGAAATTCGATATCCCCGCTCATGAGCTTAGGCTCGTGGCAATAGTTTTACCCTAAAGATTGGAGGCACTACTTGTATGGAGAGAAGTGCGAGAATTACCTAAGCCATAAGTGCTCTAGTACATTTTCACGTAGAAAGAGCTCAACATATGCCAGAGGAGGCAGTTAGAGCTAATCAAGAATAATGATTGGGAGATTCTTTATCATTCGGGGAAAGCCAATATGGTGGCTGATGCCCTTAGTAAAAAGGAGAGACTCAAGATGATAATGTCTTTTGGAGAGTTTATAAGAGATTTTGAGAAAATGGAAATAGAAGTGAAGGTAACCGGAGTCGGTACCGAAAAGCTGTTTGAGATTGCAATACAGCCCGAATTATTGGAAAAGATCATATTGTGCCAGAATAAGTTATGAATGAAGGCAGAGAGCCAACAATTAGATAAAAGATTAATATCGAGAAAGATGATAAGGGAATAATGAGGTATTCCTATAGAATTTGGGTTCCGAAAGTTCAAGAGCGTAAGGATGAGAACTTAGATGAGAGCCATAGTTTGAGGAATAAGATTTAGAGCAAACCCTGAACGTGATAGTCAGGGAGGTCGCCATCAAGATAGAAGGAACCCATGACATAATGGAGTGGAAAATGAGGATTTTAAATTAAAAGATGACCCCAATTATGGGGAGTAGGATGAAACATTTCATACTAAGGAAACAGAAAGTCGAGTAAGGAAAGGAGACCCGAGACGGTACTCCTATACGGCAATTCATGGACCTGTCTAAAAAGAACTTAGACTATTATCCCCAACCACCACCTTGAGGAGACAGTGCGGTGAGAAATTCTTTCAGGACCTTTAAGTCGCTAAGCTCTCAGAGTTCCATGGAACAAGCTGACCCAGCCGAGGCAAGAGCCTGGCTAAAGGAAATAGAGGAATCATTTGAGATTCTAAATGATTGACGAACCACAAAGGACTATTTTTGTCACTTACCCTCCTAAGAGAGAGGCCACCCGCTGGTGAAAGACCAAGAAAGTCACGGAGCCAGAGGTTAGAATAAACTGATTAAAGTTCAGTCAATTGTTTTTGGGAAAGTAATTCCCAAGGTTATGGAGATAGTATAAAAGCTTTGAAGCCAGAACAAAGGCGGATGAGTATGATGAATTATGAATCTAAGTTGTAAAGGTTATCAAGATTCGTTCTGAGGACACGAATCCAGAATAACGGGATGTTTGAAATCAATGCTTATGTTGTGTTGGTTCATGAAATAATGATAAGAGAAAGGAAAATAAAAAGAAATTGAAGTGGAAAGGAATATAACGGCAATAGAGTTTGAGGTATGATAAGGGAGTTGGGTATGAGGAAACCCTAACGACTCGTAGCAATAGAAATAGAAAAGTATGCATTCGTCAGGATGAGGATGATTCACCATAAGTTAAAATTGATGGTTGAGGGCATAAGAGATACATATAGTTTATCCCCTGTAAGTTGGGAGGATTCGAGGAAACCTTGAGATAATTCGAAGGATAAATAATGAGACGCGGATAGACTAAGGGGATAAGGAAGTAAGAAATTAGGAAAAATTGGATGAAGGAAGTGACCTTCAAGA
Source organism: Apium graveolens (assembly GCF_009905375.1). Taxonomy (NCBI): domain Eukaryota; kingdom Viridiplantae; phylum Streptophyta; class Magnoliopsida; order Apiales; family Apiaceae; genus Apium; species Apium graveolens. The sequence continues at coordinate 102,195,888 of NC_133653.1, read as the reverse complement.
AGGTGAAATGTAAGACCGGTGGCTTGATACCCAGAAAGGGAGATGCCAGGTATGAAAGATATCCCAACATTGAGGTGACTGTTGAGATAAACAACAAAAGTAAATAAGGAATTATTAAGAAGAAGTTCACGTTGAACACGACCAATATCTTCCAGAACATCCTTTTTATCGTTACCAAATTAGGCAAGACAAGCGGATAACCGTTGTTATCTTTTGGAGGCCATATGGATTGACCTCAATTTGAATAAGGATGCTATTATGAAGTTAGGTATAGACTATCGAGGTGGGAATGATGAATATGATAATCTATCAAGGAAATATGACTTGATTTATTCGTGGAAGGATGCAGGTACCTTTTAAAGGTGGAATTAAGGTTAGAACATTGGTAACTTAAAATGAATCCTAGGGGACTGCATAAAGGTTGGCATGTCACCCTTAATAGGGACAGTATGAGTTTTGACAGTATGATTTGGAAAGGGTTAATGTAACAACAACCTTTAAGAATCAGTGGAGAAATTTTTCAGAAGTATATAGACAATGGTTCTAGTAATAGTAAATGGTATTTTAATATGTCCTGTATCTAGGGAATACAGGAGGAACGATTGAAGGATAACCTTAGAGGTTTTACAAGGAGATAGGTAATATTCAAATTTCTCAAGAATAGAAATGTTGATAAAGGAAATATAACGTAATTATATTGATGCCAAGTGAGGCACGTGTTAAACCACGAGAAGGTATAGATCGAACCAGTAATGGTCGAAATTGTTCAGGGCAATTAGGACTTAAAATAAAAGATGTTCTAATTATGATTGAGAGTCAGTCATGACAGTGATTAACCTCTAAAGACTGAGGCAATAACTTATGGAAAAATGGTGATTTTTTTTACTCATCAGATTTTAAGGAAAGCCTTTTCACATAAGCTGTGATTGAAATAAGGTAGAAAATTTATTTGGAGGTGGTTAAAGTGACATTGACTGTAAGGAAATTTTACTATCAGGAAAGGCCAAAGAGGTGGCCGACACTTTAAAGGTAAGAGGATAATTATAGGCGCTTGTGCCAAAAGAATACAGTGATGATGGTTAAAACTGTGAAGGTTGTATTATGGTTTGGAAGATTGACATTCCTTCTGATGACTGTGCAATACCCAACCGTAATAGTAGTTGGTAAAGGTTTAATTCGTGTAATCTCCATGAACGGGCTATCTATCTTAGAAGGTCCTATCTTGGGATAAACCAGGACCATGTTTCCAAAAGGACTAGACGAACCTTTGAGTTAAGTCTTCTATTTAAGGCATATGATTAAGAATGGTATTAACCTGCTATCGTTGCTTTGATTGAAACTCTTCTGCAATTTTATCTGCTTCACGTCATGAATGTACGTCAGGATCAGGAGTGTTCTTCATGAATCAAGAACGGTGATCATGTTACCTCCTTAGAAGAATTTGATATGATATGAATGGACTCCGTATGGTTAGCTATTAAAACTTCATGGAAAACGAATGACTACAGTAGGTCAACGGTGGGCCATAGTAATGCAGGAATGATTATGAGAGTAATGAGCTGATTACTTACAACCGTGAGAGTTGTATTGGAATGGATGTTGAGAGTAAGTACCACTAATTGGGTTGTGGTGGTGTATAAGTTATCATTGATAGACTAATTAAGTCGATTATCTACCTATGATATATTTATTCCTTCTTATCGATAAAGAGTAGTATTACCCATACGAAGAAGGTTGCGGTATAGAAATGGATTCTAGTAACGATGATGTATAGAATGAGATCCCAGATTCGATTTTCGATGTCGAGGGAGTTTCAAAGGTGATTGTGTATAAGCTCGAGGAATAGCATGGGTCCATAGAATGATGGACGGAATGGCGAAAATATTTAGGCATGTGAAATGCGATGCTATAATACTTGATGTTGATATAAATACATATATGTTTTGTTCTTCTATGACAAACCTCTATAGTTCAGAGGTAGATTCCATGCCAGATATTTTATGGCAATAAAATTTTTTATGAATATACAATTCTCTTCAGTTCGTTCTTTTCTCTTCTTTTCATTTCATGTAAGCTGAGAAGAACAACCCTTCCAGAAAGGGGAGGTATTGCCGAATGACTATCTATCTCTGTGATAGAAGCCTAGTAGGATACCAGCTATTGTTTAATTGCTTGTCAAGTACTAAAGGCTGGCCACCTTCTGTACTAACTATGCGATATAACAAGTGTTCATGATCTTAGTGATCTCTCAACAAATTCCTTTACTTCTATTTGATTGATCAAATTTTGGAAAATAGAAACAATTGAAAAAGGAGTAATAAAGTGGTGGTAGTATGCGGAATGGGAACACATTCGTGATACTAAGGTTGACGTGGTTATTAAAAGGTTATAGAACACTAACGAGCAAAAGTGTAACCAGTATAATATTATGTACGGAAGATAGCAACGACTACGAACTGGAAAAGGATGGGTAGTGAGAAGCAAAAGATATAATGCTAGAAGCTATGATGAGAGTCGGTGCAATAGACTTGAAAGAATTTGGAATGATCACTTAACGCAGATTAAGTTATCTCACGATAATCGATCGTATGTTAGTATCGAGGTATCGCCTTATGAGATCCTTGAGGGAAGACAATGTCGATCTCCCTTATGTTAGGATTAAGTTGTAGAGCGCAAGATGCTCGGACCCGCAGTTGTCCAAAGGACCAGGGATATAATAGATCTAATCAGAGGACGGCAGGTAGTAGCCCAAGATGGACATGATAAATATGTTGATTTGACACGAAAGGACAAAGAATAGGAAGTAGGGGACCTAGTGTTGTTATAGGTATTCCCTTGGAAAGGAAGGATGAGGTTCGGAAAGAAATGAAAGCTAAGTCCACGAATTGTTGGACCCTTGGATATATTAAGACATATTGGGAAGTTATCATATGAGCTAGCCCTAACCCCGAACATGTAACAAGTTCGTAACGTGTTTCACGTATCAATGTTAAGGAAGTGTAATTCAGATGCCAGATAAATAGGGGCATATGAGCGCATAGACATGCAACCCGACGTAACCTATATGGAGCAACCAGGAAGGGTTATAGAGTGAAAAGGAACAAGTGTTTAGGGGAAGGATTATCAAACTAGGCAGAGTTTGGTGGCAGGACCACAATGTGGGAAAATTGACTTGAGAGTTAGAAAGTGCAATATTAAGAAGGTATCCCTATTCATTTCTATCTGATTCCGGGACGGAATCCTTTTAAGGAGGGGAGACTGTAATAACCCCAATTTTTGAGAAATTTTGAAACCCTTATGAATAGTGTTTTTGCTGAACGAGAAAACTTTTCATGCCACACTATGTAGGGGTTCTGTTATGGATATTCTGAGATTTTATTAGTACTCTATATGGTATATAAGTGTATGTAAAGATCGTCAGAATCCAATTCCGAACACTTTGATTTTTCCCGGAAATCCACTAGATACGGAAAGAATTGAGAAAAAGGTAACAGGATAAAAAAAAGGATTTAAATTAAAGGATTATAGGAGAGGATCATAAAAGGAATATAATATATTGAGAAAGGTTAAGGGAACCTAAGTAATAAGATCCCGGGTATGATCCCTCAAACGATAAACGAGAACGAAAGATAAGCGAACCGTAAAACAAATAAGTGACCAAGAGACAAGCTTGTACAAGAAGCCAGGGATTGTGACATCATCAAACCACAAGGTGTGGACAAGTGGGAGCATTATGACATGTGCAAGGTGACACAAGCATGACATGGGAAGGAAGGAGGTGTGGTGGCTTTTTAACCACACAAATTCAAGGGCAACAAGGTAATTAACTAAATCAAACACAAAAACAAGCCAAGCAAAATCATTTTCATCAAAATCAAAAAGAAACCAAGGCATGGTTCATCATGCTCTCGGCTTTTTACTATTGCAAATGGGCAAGAATTCAAAAACTCAAGATCCAAGCCTCCTAAATTGGTGAGTTAATTCCCTAATCATCTTCATGCTTAGTTAGGGCTATATCATGAGTTTAAGCCATCAATTCCTTCTCCATCTTCTCCATTTAATCAAAGAAGAAGACTATGAATAGTGTTTTCAAGTTTTTTAACTTGAAGTTTTTCTTGTTTTTCTTGAAGATCCAAGCATTCTTAAGACTTCTCAAAGCTTCTTAAGGATTCCTAGCTCCTCCCACCACTCAAAGGAAGGTATACCATCTCCAAACCCTAGATTCCTATATATTATAAGATGATTTTGATTAGTAGGATGATATTGTAGCTTGTTGTTGTGATTAGAGTTTGGGATTTGAAATGGTAGTAAAATGGAATGGTAAATGTTGAGGTTTTGATGAAAAGAACTTAAGTATGATTAAAGTTAAGCTTAGGCATAAGTATGAATGATTAAATTGAATTGGTTGGGGTTGTTATGATGTGATGAGGATGGATGTTGGTTGTATGTTGGATTTGAGGTTGATTTGGAATGGGTTTAAATGGTTTAAAATATTGGAAATCGCGTAAACATAGCCGTCGTAACGTCCGATTTTCTTTGGACTGTTTTTGTGCATAGCATTAGGACCCGAGAACCCCCTGCTAGATTATGACCACTGCCATTTTTAGATAGCTCATGTTACGAGCTTCGTTTTGATATGTAGTTCGTTCGATTCCGATGCACGGTTTAGAAGAAACGACCGTTTCAAGTAACGGCGTTTTGCGAACGAAACTTTTCCCCTCACCTTACTTTGAAACATAGGTTAAAGACCAAAAAGGGTTAATTAATGTATGAAACATTTATGGTAAGTGTGTTAGGCAGTTGGTAAGACACTCGCGAAGGAATCGCTTTAAAACTCGTAAAGGTTAAATTATTAAAAATGGTGGAGCCGAGGGTACTCGAGTGACTTAAGCGAATCAGTGAGCGCAAAACAAGCGTTAGAGTCTAAGTTAGTTAAAGTATAGATTTATAAGTGACTTTGGTTTAATTCCAACTTACTTGTTGTTTATAGGTTACCAGACTCGTCCCGAGCCTTTTATCACCCCAAGTCGCTCAGGCAAGTTTTCTACCCGTTATACTGTTGTTGTGATGTATATATGTATATGCATTATCTTGTGATAGATGCATGTTGGTTAATTAGCAAATGTTGCGATATATTGAAGCATGCTGATATGGTATATATATGCATGCCTCTTTCGTATTCTTGCCATATATATCTGTTGGTTCAGTTGATAATACCTATGCTAGAGAATAACAGTAATTTGCATATACCCATAGTAGAGGGACCCAAAGGTGAAAACATTTTCTAAAACCGGGAGTCGAGGATCCCGAGTAGATTTTATATATATATATTTATATATATGTATGGTTATAGTTTTCAAAACTATTAATCGAATAAAGTTTATTCGATAACTTTATTTTATTAATGAATATTATCTTGAATATTCATTCGAGGACTTATGACTCCTTTATATTATTTATTGAATATTATTTGAATATTCAATTGAGGATGTATGACTCCTTTTATTTTATTATCTGAATATTATTTGAATATTCATTCGAGGGCTTATGACTCAGTTTATATTATTTAATGAATATTTTTGAATATTCATTTGAGGATCTATGACTCCGATTATTTGCTGAGATATATTCTTTATTTTATTAAAGAATAAGGTGTAAATAATCAAACTTATTTTCGATTATTCAAATAAAGATAGTACTTTCATATAAGTATATCTTTGGTTATTTAATATTCGTTTCAAGTATAAGTTTTAAAACTTCTACTTCAATTATTTTTATAAAGATTATTCTTTATGAGAATATTATTTAAATAATAATATTCAGTCATTTTCTAAATATTCTGGGGACTGATTTACTTCATTAAATCAGCTTTACTCCAAACACTCTATAAAGTGTTTTCGAGTCTTCAAAATGATTTTTAAAAGTTAGAGCGGATCCCAAAACTCATTTTTATATTTAAGATCTTCCTTTTTAAGGGGATTTAAATACTCGCTCAAAACCTGAGGGATCCGGCTCTGTGGTGTATTTTATATTCGCAACAAGGTTGCTGTTTTGATAAATGAATTGATTACTTACCCAACACTCGGGAAGTAAAATTCTTGGAACAAGTTAATCCATTAACAGGCATCGCCTGGAAAATATCGGTGAGTTTTCCTTTCCAACTAGATACGACTTCTTGGTGGAGCCGTATCAACAAGTTTCTACTTGGGGAAAGTGGGGACGAGCTTTACGTTTCAGAGTCATGGATTTCATCTGAACTAGGAGTGGCGTAAGTGGCCGAGTAGCGCCGGCCCAACCTTATTATATTGGCCCAAATGGCCTGGAAGTTCCGCTAAGGCGGTCCATTCCTTAGGAGTTCAGTGTTCGGTTGACAAGTAAATCCGACAGGTTCTCCTCTACATGTAGAAAATGGTGGGGTTGCACTACTACGACTGATCATCATAAGTGGTCTTCCTGGCGCGACAAACTCCCGTAATGAGTTCATCATCCAATTGGATATTTCTGCAACACTACCCAGAGCACTTCGATAGAAAGGCTACGGTTGGGCGATTGTTGAGTGTTGGCAGGGTCAAGTTTTCAAAATGATGTTTGCATCAAATGAAGTATCTCGTAACTTCATTTTATTTGATGATATTTTAAAGATTTAATCTATTCAAATCTGGTCTTGTAGTCTCATCTATGTGATGAACTTTGGAAACTAATTATAACTTGAATGGCGGTAGTTCAAGTAGTATTTGGAAAAGATATAAGTATATTGGAGTATCTTGTAACTTCATCTTTTAAACTTATATCTACTAAATGATTATCTTATGCATGACAAAGATTTTCAGAAAAATGTTGAGACAAGGTTAGATATATGAGATCACCTTGCAACGATATTTTTATACAGTTATACACTGGAACTCTGTGTGTATTATGCATGGAAGAGGACTTCCAATATTTTGAAAAGTATATATGTATATATATATATACTGAATATTTTGCGACTTCATCGCACTAAGATATCAACTTGGTTCATTTCTTTTGACCAAGACTTTCATGAGTACTATGAGAAGGCTCATATACTATTAATTATTATACATATTATTTTGGTGGGCTTGCTGCTCACCCTTGCTTTCTTCTTTCATCACACAACAACAGATAGAAAGGATGAACAGGACCAAGCTCCCGATTCGCGAGCGATTAGGAGACGTTCCGCAGTTTTCTAGAAGCATTGATGCCGCCGTAGCTGAGGTAGGAACTACCAATAGGCTAGGCTTTCAACTTCTAATGTACCAGATTTATGTATAATTATGAATTGTAATAATGGCAAAGAAATGTAAATTTATTCAGAAAACCTTTTAAGGTGTATTGGCAGATAATTGTAGAATAAAATGACTTGTGGTCATTTTTGGATGTTCATCTCTGAGACTATAACGTATGGTGTGTGTGTTTATTGTGGGGTCACAGTACAGAGTAGTTGAGTAATTATTAAGATTGGGTGTTATTAAGGGAAATGGAACTCGTGACAACCCGGATCCCCGACCCCGGATTTGGGGGTGTTACAATTTTCGACCTAGATCCAGGTCGAATTTTCGACTAGGATCCTGGTCGAATTCCAGGTCCTAGATCCAGGTCGAAATTTCGACTAGGATCCTGGTCGAATTCCAGGTCGTGGATCCTCGTCGAATTCTTTCGACCAGGATGACAAGGCTGGCCCCTATTTTCGACTAGGATCCAGGTCGAAATTTTGACTAGGATCCTGGTCGAAAAAAAGGGCTGGAAATAAGGAAAAATCCCAGAAAATTGGGGAAAATTCCAGAAAATAAGGAAAAATCCCAGAAAATTAGGGAAAATCCCAGAAAATTAGGGAAAAATCCCAGAAAGTTAGGGAAAATCCCAGAAAATTAGGGAAAAATTCCAGAAAATTAGGGAAAAATCCCAGAAAATTAGGGAAAAATCCAGAAAATAAAGGAAAAATCCCGGAAAATAAGGGAAAAATTCCTGGAAATTAAGATAATTCCTGAATAAAAGGAAAAATTCATTGTAAATGTGTAGGTCGCTCCACACTTTACGGAAAAACAAAACCCTGTAAGGGAACAAATAGACTTAACTTCTGCGAAACCTAATCAATATTTCCCAAAAGTTGGGGGGCAAATGATAGGGATAAATAAATTATGATTGTATAATTAAATACTGCATTAATTGTACAAACTGTGGGCTGCTAGGCCCAATAAAAAGATATATGATACTCAGACCAGAAAGGTTAAGCCTGATGGACCAGATCAGGCCTGATGGAATAAAAAAGGCCCAAAAACCCTGATTATTAATTAATTTCGTAATTAATTAATAAGGGACAAATCAGATGTTGAAAAGAGTCCCGATAAGGATATAAATCCTTAGAGATTAGCCTCAAGGGGACCTAAAAGGATAAGGAATCAGTTTCCTACTACCTAGGACTCCAAAGTCCATTCTAATTATGAGACTTGCCCACCAAGTCTCCTATACCAAGTCCAATTCAAGGACTCCCAACATCTATATAAGGGGTCTCACCCCCACCAATCAGAACTACGTTTTTTGGCTTGATTCTCTAATTCACAGAGATACGTAGGCATCTCGTAAAGGCAGATCGAGTCACGAAACACGAGAGCAGCCATTAAAGGCCTTGAGCTCCCGAATCTTAATATTAAATACAGCAAGTAATAACCTTAGTTTTTTATCCACAACACAATCCCTCAAAATAAGGAACATAATCTTTACAACAGACTATCTTCAGATACTGATGTTCTGCAGATACTGATGATTCATAAAATCCTGATGGCATATTAAATCCTGATGACATCCAAAACAGTTAGATCCTGAGCTCCTCCTGATCATTGAGAATCAGCACGTAACAATGCTTAACTGTTTGTTTGCGATTTACTATTGAGGTGAGTTAAGTTTATATTGTAGTGATTGATTATTTACTTGGATTTGAGATAATGTAATTGGAATGCAGGGCACTATCATGAGTTGGATGAAAAATACCCAATTCAATTTGTTATTTCCTGTTTGAAGTACGCTTTAAATTTTTGCCCCAACATAATGAAGTAATGCAGCAACTACTGCAGTTGGAAACTTCAGATTTACAGGTATCTACATTTTATCATCAAATCTTGCATATGCTCCTGCTAGAGAACATGGCACCACATATTCTACAAAGGATTTTCATCATACAACAACTTTAATGTTTAATGCCTTGATTAATTTGAAAATTTTAGAGAAAAAATGGAATTTAGTATTGACACAACAGAAGTTTCAAGTTCATATCAGTTAAGAGACTTAATGTAAGCAACATTGATGCACTTCTTTGAATTTTGATGATGGCAATCATAAATTACATGCTTACATTTAACTACAAATATGATTCTTCTTTAGGCATATATTATTATACTCAGTCACCTCTGTATTTCTGTGCTTATTGTCCTAAACTAAGATAGAAGAAGCAGATAACATCCCGACTGTGAAAGTATTTAGTAGAAATACTAAACCTGTTGTTCCTATTAGAACTATACTATCAGTACACACTAGTAGAAAAGTTTTTGCCCGAGTGCTTATGATATATGCTAATCTGGTATCTTGGACTATAAGTGTCTTTAATGATTTTCAATGATATAATAATCTTCATATTCTGCAGGTGGATGATTTGTTCCTTTAGATATAAGAGCAAAAGCAAAGAAATATTAAAACAGTCTAAATTTGTAGAGAATCCTAATATTCTGACCATGCCAAAATGTAGCAAAAATATAAGAGACTCAAAGTACATTGTACCACGTCAACCAAGATCGAAAATGGATGCAAGTTCATCGAATTGATCTAGTGGCACTTCAGGTTCAAGATGTTCATCTAAAAAGCTAAGTGCCAATAAATAGATAGACGATTCAGGATGGAATATTAAATTAATTGGGTATCCAGTGTATTACCCTTCACAAGAAGAATTTGAGGACCCTTTGGTATATCTGCAAAAAGTTGCTCCTGAGGCTTCAAAATACGGTATCATTATTTGAAAGTTCTGTATCTAATTTGTTGTGCTTTGCATTATAGTACTTGTAGTGTGTAGTGTGTAAGAAAATAAGGAAGTTCCTTATTTATATCTCATTTTAGGTATTTGGCTCATTTAGTGAGACATCCGGTGTTGATAAAATCTGTGACATCTGTATTTCAGAATTTAGTTGGAGATCTAGTATGCGAGGTAGACCTTTTATGCTCAACAGCTTTTTCATATACTGCATACTTCAATTTTCATAGGGCATAAGTAAAGCTTTACGATCTTCTCGTACGTTGCCTTAGAGAGCTACTCATATTGAATTTCTAACTGTGAAAATCCTTCTCATCCTCAACAAGTTTGTTTTGCACGCAGACCAACTCATAGTTCATGCATTATTTTTTATACTCTGTATATTACTTTCGTGCATGATAACCTACTTGGATACCAGTGTACCACTATGCTTTGTTAGGTAGATATTAGTACCTAGCTAGGTAGTTCTTTTGGTCAGTTAATTCCAAAACCTACAATAGTGAACAATGAAAAATATTGCAATTCTCTCTGATGATATGTAGAGATTCTTAAGTAAAACATGTATGTTTCTGATGATAGGTAAGGTTCATGTATCAAGGCTTCTTCTGAATTTGTCGAGTTAATTGTAGAGTTTTACTCAAGGATATTCTTGGCTCACATCTTTCGTATTGGTTTTCTTTTAGCGCCTTTGATTTTTTATCATTACATGTCTGCAATAGTTACTAGTTCAATCAATATATTCTCTTGCTTTTCCTTTTCTCCACTATACAAATATACAATAGTACTTATGAATTAAAATAAAAGTAAAGGTCCTGGAGATGTGAGAAAGCACGGCAAAACTAGTGTCTAATGCATCATTGCCGGAGTTTAGTTTGTTTAGAAATGTGTGTTGTCATTAGTAAAGATGAATCAAATTTATGGTCTAAAAATGGAGTCATTTGCTGTCTAAAAACATGACATTTGCTAAGATAGGATATATGGTAACTGTCAATATTGACCTGCAATTTTGAGCTTCTTACTGTCCATTCATTATTCACATACAGCTCTCCTATTTTCCAATTTATGGTCTAAAAAAGATTATTCTTTTCAGGCAAATAGCCAACTCAATAGCATACACCTTATTGATTTGTCACGCTGGCATTTCACAGCAAAAAATTACTATAATATGTTCTTTCTTTTTTATCTATATAGCTTAGAGTTATGGTACAATATTGTTCTAGTCTTGACTGCAGGGTATATGGATAATGCAGAGGTTGCTATATTTGCATTCTCCATTTGGTGAGAGTTCTCTTCAAGTTTTAAATCTCTTTATGTTTTCTACACCAAAGAATCCGCTCCGCTTCTAATTGTCATAGTTTTGCAGCCTCAACATTGATGGATGGGAATTTATGATATGCCTTGGATTTCTAGGAGCTGCATGGTATGTCACACTTTATTAGAGGCGTACTGCTGATAATTTTGTAAGCTCATTGCCTTTATTTATAACTTCTACCTGTGGCCATTCTTTGTACAGTGAAAGGGTTGTAAATGAACTGGGCAAGGGAAATGCTAATGCAGTGAGGTTCTCTATCAAAGTCTTGATGGCCACCTCATTGCTAATAAGTGTAATATTCTCTAGTCTATGCTTTGTTTACCATAAAGAACTCGCATATTTCTTTACAAATGACAAGGAAGTAGCGGAACTGTGTCAGATCTCTCAATACTCCTCGGTGTCTCGGTGTTTTTGAATAGTATATACCCAGTTCTTGATGGGTAATCAATTGTCATTTATTACATATATAAGGACTCGTATATTTTTATTATTTAAATGTGTAATTATTGAGTAGTTAAATAAATAAAATATGTGTATGGATTCAGTCAGCTGGATATTATTTTGTTATTACTCATATGTGATTATTGGTGTTCGAGGATTATTTGTGTAATTATTTTTTATATAAATAATTATTATGTGATTATATTGTGATTTTTGGTGAATTATCTAATGATTGGTGTTGTTATGTGGATGTTTATATGTGGTAAAGTATAAGTATGTTAATTTTATTATGTACAGAATAAAATATAGATAACTAAGGTATTTTTTTGGTAATTTTTGGAGTGTTATATGATTTTATATTGATTTATGAATTTTTTAATTATTTTCTGAATAATTACAAAATCATTTTCTAAAGCTAGGAATCGTCCAACCTCAACCGTTATGCGTTTCTACAACCCGAAACTCTTCCGAAACCTCCTTCCTAACCTAATCTGGTAATTCCGGACATTTTCCTTGTTTTGACTTTTTCGATCCGGATTACGGTTTGACCCTTGTGCGGCCCAGCGTAAATTTTTTGATACGATAACCTTTTTCGATAACATTATCTTCGTACAAAGCATATTCAGGGAATATTCTATCCAAAAGTATATTCAAGGAATATTCCAAAGAATATTCAGGGAATATTCTATCCAAAAGTATATTCAAGGAATATTCCAAAGCATATTGAGGGAATATCCTATCCAAAAGTATATTCAAGGAATATTCCAAAGCATATTCAAGGAATATTCTCAAAATCTCCTCCATAAATAGCCCTTTCTGTAGTTTTATTTCGCGCATATAATCATTTCACCAGTAAAATTTCAAAATTATCCAAAGAAAGTAATAAGTGTTCTTCGTGTTCTTCATAATTAAACCGCGATTCGAAGGTGTTATCGAACTCCGATTTTGGCGTGCAAGTAGTAGAAACGAAGCTCGTGACAAGTAGAATCAAGTTTTATCAACCGTATCAATGTAGATTGAAGTGTATAGAAGAAATATAGTAAAATTAATTCGAAGTTCGGGTATCTCTCACCATCTCTTTGTTTTCTCTATTCGATTCCTTCTTTCTCTCCTCCATCCTCTGTTCTTCTGTTCCTCTGCCTTCTTCGTTGTTGTTTTTCATGTGAGTCACTACTGTGTTTCTGGTACGGCTGTTTTTGCTCGATTCTTGCTGCTCAGTCGTGTGTACATTTATGTGTATATGTATGTGTATATTTCAGTCTGTGTTGCTGGTGTTGTGCATGTCGCCGCCCCTCACCATTTTCCGGTGAGGGCGGCAACACGTGTTTATGCGTGCTGTTGCCTGTTGTGTTGGATTATGTTTTGCTTCGGAAAAATTTAACTTCCCTCGGGTTACGATTTAAAAATTCTGATTTTGAGTATCTTCTTGATAAAAAAATATCAAATTTATAAATTCTATTTTATAATTTTTGAGATAGAGTAGTAGTTAAATATTTATTCTCGAGATTATTTGGATTGCGTGATTGGTTTGGAATGTGATTGCTGGATTATTGAGACGTCGATTATGTTTCGACGGGTAGGCCGATAAATAAAGGAGGTGCTGCCCGATTTTTGAGAAAATTAAATTCGAAAATACGGGGACACATCTTGTGATTACTGGTCGAACGTATATATGTATATATAAATAAATTATTTTATAAATATTTGACAACCCTATTTTCTGAAATAACAGTGTTCTTATTTTTCCGAATATGATCATCGGACTGAGTTCCAATTGTGTGAACCCTAATTGTTATATATATGATAATAGTACATATAATTACGATTCGGGTTTTGATATCGTGTGGGTAGAACTGATAGCGAGGATATGTCAAGCATACCTAGTCCTCTAACATAGAGTATTTCAACCCTGTAGGTTCCAGTCGAAAAACTGAAAGTTGACGTTGGACTAAAGTTAGCCTAGTGATCAGTCGACCAGCTCGATGAGGTTCCAAGCAAAGGACCTAAGAGTTGAAGTCAGATCCAGGATTGTCTTCTAGTAAGGGGATAAAGCCGAGCGTCCAAGTTAGTCCAAGGTCAATCAGTATTAGTTGTAAACCTCTGCAAGGCAAGTACCCCTGAACGAATCTTTTATAGTTCAGTATATATGAATAGTTGTTGATTTAAATTAGGTACTGGAATAGAACGTTTTAAGTTACGTATTCCCCGTATTTAAATATGTTTATTAACTGATGTTTTGGGGAAAAAGTAACTTCTGAAAATGCCCATCTCTAGATTGTGATTAAAATTAAAAAGGATTTTTGAACGTGTGTTGTAATTGTTTAAAAAGAGATAGGTGTAGTTGATTTTGAAGACTAGATAAAAGTGGATCAGATATTGGATGGTTAGTTGCGTAAGAGGCTCGTTATTCGGTAACGACCCAGCAGGTGGTTGCGTAAGAGGCTAAGTCGGATGCGCACACTAGTAGGCCGCTTAGTCCATCATAATAGAGACCTAGCTAGTCTCTGAGTTTCAGAACAGGTTTGTGGTGGGATAGACTGATCAGTTGTCCGTAGGATTTGTCCAATATATATCTGATTATGGTTTCTGGTTTCAGTAACGGAACAAATAGTTTTGTGGTCCCCGAAATGAGACAAATGATTTATGGTTCCTGTAATTGGAACAGTGGTTTTGGAAATGAAAATAACATGCTAAAATTGGACTCTGGTATTTATGCACAACACACGACTGATGATATTATTTTATAGAGCATGCTAGTTTTGATATCCAGTTTATACATGTTTTACTTGTTTTCTAACAAGTTATGAATTCTGTTCCTATAACTGTTTTATCATGAATCGTTTTACTTGTATTCATATAGTGGTACCGCTGAGCAATTGATTGCTCACCCTTGCAGAATATTTTATATATGTATTGCAGATGCCTAGGAGATTCTTCTGCGATAGTCAGGGCAAGGTTCCAGTTTATTCCGTGTCAGGCTCGTCTGAGGTAGTTGTGTTAGACCAAAGATGGTCTATTGAGTTGCTGTATTAAGTTAGTTGCGTCAGGATGGTTTGTTGTAAGTCGGTTTTGTAATAGTTGTAACCTAAATCATACTTAAACCTGGAAAAGGTCTTGGTAAAGGGGTCGTGGTTATATATAATTAATGATTTGGATTATATTATGTTTTTTATTATTGTTGTTGGTGACGTCAACTCCTGACCCCAGGGTTGAGGCCGTCACAGTTGGTATCAGAGCTACAGGTTTGTGTCCCTGATTTAGGTTAGGAGTAGAGTCAAAAGAGTATAGGAAGGTTTATATATAGATGTGAGTCAACAACTCAATCAGAGGAGCGAGTCTATGAGTCCAGTCAAGGGTTTTGGAGGCGTAACCCTAACGTCTATTGAGGATTGGCCAGAACTGCCCTAACCTAGAGTACGTCACTTCGTATACATATTATTGGTAAGCTTCGATAGAGATTTTTAGTTTTCCTCTCGAGAAAACGAGTCTGATTGAGAGAATTCAGTTTCTGAACGGGCCCTTGATGTGTCAGCTGAAGAGACACCAACGTTATTTATAAATATCACATTTTTTATGCTAAGGAATGTTGCTGAACCAAGTGTGCGACCTCAGTGAGTTCAGATGGAATGATAATAGTTAGTGGCTGCTATGACAACCAAGTTTCATAATGAATGTGGATCAGTACTGTGAGTTGTATCTTTGAACCCTTATACTTCTTTTCTGAGATGTATTTTGCGTCCAGAGTAATTGTTTACTATCCCATAAGTTGCTTACTTTTCCTGTGAGAAAGTTAAGAACGCAAAGTAAGCCACTTAGGGTTCTGTTGATCTCATTACAAATCAGATTCTCCCCTTCCTATTTGTGAATTTTCCATCTAAACATTGTTTCTTTCCACAGTGATCCTATCAGTTGATTGGGGCAAACAGTGCACATGATTTGATGATTTGTCTGTGTGACAAAATGGTCTGGTGGGACGTCACCGAAGTATGTGTTGTATGCTATGCGGTACTAAGACTGGCCATCTTATGTATTTGTGTGGTTGCTCTCAATCATATCTATGTCTTATTCTCTTGTTCTCCCTGTATCATTAATTCTTTGATTTTGAAACTCCATTTGATATTCTCTGGTAGTGAATTTATCAGTGACTTCTGTAGTTAGACAGTCTTGGTTGTGGGAGTAAATAAAGGTTGATTATCGGGAAGAATGAAAGCCCTATATCCGAGTGTTATTTAAGAATAAGGGTAACAGCGAAGGTTCAAAATCTATCAGTGGAGTTATAGCCTCGGGAAAAGTAATTCAGTGGTAGATGGGTCATTTATAAGAGATAAGAAATTGACTTGAGAGGGATGGTTGGTTGAAATCCGGACTAGTGCGTCAGCCAAGTCCGTGACTCCTTAAGTTTGACTGTCCTACCAGTTTACCCATATTGGGTGGTGACTAGTAAATTCCTTCTAGCTTTGCGGTATATCAAATGTGTTAATATTGTATTTTAATGGTGCTGGGAGGTTAATCAGTTATTGTTATATTGAGAAGGCATGCTAT
Organism: Apium graveolens; assembly: GCF_009905375.1. NCBI lineage: Eukaryota > Viridiplantae > Streptophyta > Magnoliopsida > Apiales > Apiaceae > Apium > Apium graveolens. Next base: position 102,179,557 of record NC_133653.1, on the reverse strand, counting down.
GATGTTTAATATCTTTATAACTCAGGTTTCCTGTACTGTTGTTGATTCTGCTACTGTTATCGTTGATATTGTTGCTAGTGCTGTTAATCTAGAACTCTATTATAAATGGACCCTGACATTAAGGACATGGGTAATTTGATTGGGCAGCATTTTCCTGATACAGGTGCACCGTTTAAACGGTGATATCTTGTGTCAACCATTTTTGCTATGTTTTGAATAAACTCATCCCTATATTTCAGGAAGATACCACCCAAGAAAGCTACACAGTCTAAAGAAAATAGTAGTAGTGCTGCTGTGGGTCCAGTTATAAATGAAATTTTGGATTTGTTGCGCCAGCAGCAACAACAACAGCAGTAGTTAATCCAACAGGTTCAGCGGCAGCAGCAAGGAGTGAACCAAAATGTTAATTTCGAATCTTTCCAGAGTATTAAACCCCATAAGTTTAAAGGTGAACCTAATCCAGTGACTGTTGGAGCATGGGTAAAAGAGATGGAGAAAGCTTTCAAAATGTCCAAGTAAGTGATGATTTTAAGACTGATCATGCAAGCTATTTCTTGAAAAATGAAGCGAATTACTGGTGGGAGTCAACCAGAGCGTTAGTTTACCGAGTTGTTTTTGGAAAATTATTTCCCTGACTGTGTGCGGAATCAAATGGAGATTGAGTTTCTAGAATTGAAGCAAGGCAATAGAAGTGTAGCTGAGTATGAAGCAAAATTCGCAGAGTTGGCTAGGTTTATACCAGATTATGTGCGCTCCGAAGCTCAGAAGGTGAGGAGGTTTCAACAAGGAGTAAAGCCTGAAATTCGTAGTGGGGTTGCGGTATTGCAGCTCAAGATGTATCCTTTCGTAGTTCAGACCGCCTTAGTAACTGAAAAATGATCAGAAGTTATCCACTAGAGAAAAAGAAGATGAGAAGAAAAAGATAGATGTGGTGGAAGAAGCATCAGGTCAAGAAGGATCTAGCCAGAAGTCTCGGGAAAAAAAATAAAGGGTGTTGGAAGGAATAAGAGTAAAGAATTTAGAGGGCAAAGTTTTTTGTTAAACAAGCCTAATAAGACCTTAGTCAGCTCTAGTCAAGTCAAGTCGGACAGGTTGTATGTATCGGAATGTAAACAATGTGGTAAAAGGCATGGTGGAGTATGTAAAACAAATGTTGAATGTTTCAGGTACGGATAGAAAGGACACTATGCGTCAAATAGTAAAGTAGAAAATACAGGAGTCACATGTTATGAATGTGGCAAGGTGGGACATATTATCAAGAAATGTAGAAGTGTTTCCCGAGATAGTACGGGAGGCAGTGCATCAAAAGGTCTGATATCCAGTACACCCAAAGCTAAGACTTATAATATGAGAAAAAGGTCCACTGCTCAAGACCCTGATAAGGAACCAGGTGCATCCTTCCTTAATTTCATACCTCTTAAGGTATTGAGTGGCAATGGAGTGTTTAAGTTAATTATATGTAGTATGGAGTTAACGTTGCAGTATTTAAATGACCCCTTCAGTATAGAAGTGGTTGATCGAGACAAAGTACCAGTAAATCAATCCTGTCCCAAATACCCTATAGAATATCATAAAATCCTTTTACGAATGACCTATCACCTTTCAAGATAAAAGAGATTGATATAATTTTAGGAATAGGTTGGGTGTGTGTCATAGGACAAGAATGAGTATCCGGGGACCTAAGCAAGAATGTAAGGTATATTAACGCATGTCGTGGCTATCAAGAAGGAATCACCTAAGTTGGAAGAAGTTCAACCAGCAAATGAAATCCCAAAGGTTCCACCCGATGACTTACCAGGATTACCTCGGAGCATGAGATTGAATCTCTCATTGGTTACTATACAGAGTCGGGCTGGTGTCAAAAGCCCCGTATCATATCGTCCGTAGGAATTAAGTGGTTAGTTAAGGAAACTTCAAGATTGTGGGAAGAAGGAAAAATGAGATGAAGTGTATTCCGTGTGGTGCACTGATCTGTTTTATAGAAAAGAAGAAAAAGGATCAATGTATGCAATTATGTACTGATTATTAGAAGTTTAAAAGTTGACGAATGGGAATAGATAACCCCTACATAGAATTGATTAATTATAGGATTCAATTAAAGAAGCGTGTTGGTTCTTAAAGGTTGACCCAGAGCAGGTTACTGTCAGTTAAGGGTTAAGCTGAGGTCATACTAAAGACCTTGTTCAGAAAAAGATATAGACATTACGAGTTTTCAGTGATGTTATTTGAATTGACAAATGCACCAGTCGTCTATAGGATTATATGGACGTAGTGTACATGGAGTGCTCGGGTAAGTTGTAATTGCATTTATTGATAACATCCTCGCCCATTTAAGGACTAAGGAAGGCCAAGTTGAACACCTGAAGAGATGTCCGTGAAGGGTTGAAAAGTAGCAATTGTATACTAAGCTTCAAATGTATGAAATTCTGGTCAAAATAGATTATGAGCCACGGTTGTTTGAGTAACTACCAACCAAGCAAGGTCCATTTAGGGAAAGATGTTTTGAGTAGAAAAGACGGATTGAATGTGATTAAGATTACTAAGGAACTAGTAAAAGAATTGAAAAGAGTGAAAGTTGGGGTTCGAATACCTGAAGGTGATAAGAAGTGAATATATGAGATTACTTTCTAGATTTAACTGATGGAAATGAGTAAGAGGTGTTTGGGAACTAAGTTGAAAGTGAGTACCAGCTATCATCTTTAGACGAAGGGTCAAAGGGAGAAGACGATTCAGAAGATATGAGATATGTTGAGAGTATATATATGTTGGGTTTAAAAAGGAAACTGAGGTAATCACCTACCATTGATTAAGTTTTCCTATGCTAATAGTTATCATGCTAGTAGGGGAATGCTACCATGCGAAGCCTTGTATGGACATAATCGTGGGTCCTCACTCTATTGAGAGAAAGTGGGAGTAGAGATGTTGTTAGGTCCTGAGTTAATTCAGCACACCTAGGACGTAGTGGTGTTAATTTAGAAAAGAGTTGAAGTAGCTCAGGATAGACAAAGAAAAAATGCGGATTTGCATCGAAAAAGTATGGATATAGAAATAGGATCGTTGGTATTAATAAAAGTTTCACCTTGGAAGAGATTGGTTAGGTTTGATTCAAAAGGACGAGCTGAGTCCTAAATATATGGAACCATTCGAGGTATTGAGGAAGATATATGAAATTGCTCATGAGTATATATCTATAGTAAGTATGTTTTAAATAAATCCTCGAGTAGAGGAGTCTACTTGGGAGTTAAAGTCAGATATGCTTGACAAATATCCTCACTTGTTTGGTTAGATCAGATTCTGAGGACAGAATCTTGTTAAGGAGGAAGGATATAACGACTCATATATTTTTATTATTTAAATGTGTAATTATTGAGTAGTTAAATAAATAAAATATGTGTATGGGTTCAGTCAGCTGGATATTATTTTGTTATTAATCATATGTGATTATTGGTGTTCGAGGATTATTTGTGTAATTATTTGTTTTATATAAATAATTATTATATGATTATATTGTGATTTTTAGTGAATTATCTGATGATTGGTGTTGTTATGTGGATGTTTATATGTGGTAAAGTATAAATATGTTAATTTTATTATGTACAGAATAAAATATAGATAATTAAGGTATTTTTCTTGTAATTTTTGGAGTGTTATATAATTTTATATTGTTTTATGAATTTTTTAATTATTTTCTGAATAATTACAAAATCATTTTCTAAAGCCGGGAATCGTCCAACCTCAACTATTTTTGCATTTTTACAACTCGAAACTCTTCCGAAACCTCCTTCCTAACCTAATTTGGTAGTTCCGGACATTTTCCGTGTTTTGACTTTTTCGATCCGGATTACGGTTTGATCCATGCGCGGCCCGACGCAAAATTTTTGATACGATAACCTTTTTCGATTACATTATCTTCGTACAAAGCATATTCAGGGAATATTCTAACCAAAAGTATATTCAATGAATATTTCAAAGCATATTCAGGGAATATTCTATCCATAAGTATATTCAAGGAATATTCCAAAGCATATTCAGGGAATATTCTATACAAAAGTATATTCAAGGAATATTCCAAAGCATATTCAAGGAATATTCTCAAAATTTCCTCTATAAATAGCCCTCTATGTAGTTTTATTTCGCGCATATAATCATTTCACCAGTAAAATTTCATAATTATCCAGAAAAAGTAGTAAGTGTTCTTCGTGTTCTTCATAATTAAACCGCGATTCGAAGGTGTTATCGAACTCCGATTTTGGCGTGCTAGCAGTCGAATCGAAGCTCGTGACAAGTAGAATCAAGTTTTATAAACCATATCACTGTAGATTGAAGTGTATGGAAGATCTATAGTAAAATCAATTCGAAGTTCGGGTATCTCTCACCATCTCTCTGTTTCCTCTATTCGATTCCTCCTTTCTTTCCTCCATCCTCTGTTCTTCTGTTCCTCTGCCATCTTCGTCATTGTTTTTCATGTGAGTCGCTGCTGTGTTTCAGGTACGGCTGTTTTTGCTCGATTCTTGATGCTCAGTCGTGTGTACATTTATGTGTATATTTCAGTCTGTGTTGCTGGTGTTGTGCATGTCGCCGCCCCTCACCGTTTTCCGGTAGGATGGCGGCACGTGTTTATGCGTGCTGTTGCCTGTTGTGTTGGGTTGTCTTTTGCTTCAGGAAAATTTAACTTCCCTCGGGTTACATTTTAAAAATTCTGATTCTGAGTAACTTCTTGATAAAAAAACTATCAAATTTATAAATTCTATTTTATAATTTTCGAGATAGAGTAGTAGTTAAATATTTATTCTCGGGATTATTTGGATTGCGTGATTGGTTTGGAATGTGATTGCTGGATTGTTGAGACGTCGATTATGTTTCGGCGGGTAGGCCGGTAAACAAAGGAGGTGCTGCCCGATTTTTGAGAAAATTAAATTCGAAAATACGGGGACACATCCTATGATTACTTGTCGAACGTATATACATATATATAAATAAATTATTTTGTAAATATTCGATAATCCTATTTTCTGAAATAACAGTGTTCTTATTTTTCCGAATATGACCATCGGACTGAGTTCCAATTGTGTGAACCCTAATTGTAATGTATATGATAATAGTACATATAATTACGAGTCGGGTTTTGATATCGTTTGGGTAGAACTGATAGCGAGGATATGTCAAGCATACCTAATCCTCTAACATAGAGTATTTCGACCCTGTAGGTTCTAGTCGGAAAATTGAAAGTTGACGTTGGACTAAAGTTAGCCTAGTGATCAGGCGACCAGCTCGGCGAGGTTCCACGCAAAGGACCTAAGTGTTGAAGTCGGATCTAGGATAGTCTTCTAGTAAGGCGATAAAGCCGAGCGACCAAGTCAGTCCAAGGTCAATCGGTATTAGTTGTAAAGCTCTGCAAGGCAAGTACCCCTGAACGAATCTTTTACAGTTCAATATATATGAATAGTTGTTGATTTAAATTGCATATTGGAATAGAACATTTTAAGTTACGTATTCCCCGTATTTAAATATATTTTATTAACTGATGTTTTGGGGAAAAGTAACTTCTGAAAATGCCTATCTCTAGATTGTGATTAAAATTAAAAAGGATTTTTGAACGTGTGCTGTAATTGTTTAAAAAGAGATAGGTGTAGTTGATTTTGAAAACTGGATAAAAATGGATCAGATATTGGATGGTTAGTTGCGTAAGAGGCCCGTTATTCGGTAACGGCCTAGCAGGTGGTTGCGTAAGAGGCTAAGTCGGATGCGCACACTAGTAGGCCGCTTAGTCCATCATAACAGCGACCTAGCTAGGTTTGTGGTGGCATAGACTGATCAACTGTCCCTAGGATTCGTCCAATATATATATGATTGTGGTTTCTAGTTCCAGTAACGGAACAAATGGTTTTGTGGTCCCCATAACGGGACAAATGATTTATGGTTCCTGTAATGGAACAGTGGTTTTGGAAATGAAAATAGCATGCTAAAATTGGACTCTGGTATTTATGCACAATACACGACTGATGATATTGTTTTACAGAGCATGCTAGTTTTGATATCCAGTTTATACATGTTTACTTGTTTTCTAACAAGTTATGAATTCTGTTCCTATAACTGTTTGATCATGAATCATTTTACTTGTTATTCATATAGTGGTACTGCTAAGCAATTGATTGTTCACCCTTGCAGAATGTTTTATATATGTATTGCAGATACCTAGGAGATTCTTCCGCGATAGTCAGGGCAGGGTTCCAGTTTCTTCCGTGTCAGGCTCCTCTGAGGTAGTTGTGTTGGACCAAAGATGGTCTATTGAGTTGCTGTATTAAGTTAGTTGCGTCAGGATGGTTTGTTGTAACTCGATTTTGTATTAGTTGTAATCTAAATCATACTTAAACCTGGAAAAGGTCTTGGTAAAGGGGGCGTGGTTATGTATAATTAATGATTTGGATTATATTATGTTTATTATTATTGTTGTTGGTGACATCAACTCCTGACCCCGGGATTGAGGCCGTCACAACATAGATGTTTGAATTGTATTATAGGCGTAGTTATGAGAATTACAAGTTTTTGGTTTTTTCATCGTTGTAAGACTTGATTGGTTTGATTTGGTAATGATAATTGGAGTTTGATTTTAATAATTTCTTCTTTTGACAATTTTTTTAATATCTATATTTTTAAAATGTGCAACTTTTTCAATGAAAAATGATATTAATTTAACATAGTAGCATCGGTTTTAGTAGTATATATACATCAGTTCATCCCGGAAAAACTAATGTTAAATACCACAACAGACAAAAACTTTAGACTAAAAAATCAATGATAAAGAGTGCATTAGACAACGTTTGCTTACAAAATAGTGTTGTTAATTATACTGTTAGACATCAGTTCATCTACTATAGAAATCAGTCTTTTAAAAAAAATCGATGTTAAATCTATCAGTAATATCATTTATTATGAAAACCGATGTCAAAGGTATTAGTAACATCAGTTTTAACTAAATTATACATGTCAGTTTTAAAAACCAATGTTATATGTCCCCTTTCACATCAGTTTAAAACCGATGTTAAATGTGGGGTCTTTAACATCACCCACGAAGATATCAGATTTTTTTGTTCGTAGACAGCGGTTTTTTGCCGATATCTATTATACTTTTTCTAGTAGTGTGTCTAAACCGAATGCTTTTTCATCTCGTTTATTAAAGTAATTTCAAAAAATACTTTTGAAAGAGGGTCAAGGAATTAATAACACAAGACTATAGCTAGGTACTTCACTTGTTAAACGAATTAAACAAGCAAGAGGAGCTGAGTGACTTAGCTTTGTATTCGGCCTAGTATAGCTCGGTTTGGCCGAACAAGTCTTGAACTTGTTTTAATCAAGCTCAAGTGGTCAAGATTTTTATGTTCTTGTTCAAGGTAATCACTTTATAATTAAGAATAAATTAACACCTTCAACACCAAATTTAAAATATATTTTTATTCTCTAAAAACCAAGATTATAACCACTTAAGGTATATGTGAGTTTAGGGACGTTGGTTTTAAATCGAAAATCGTTTAGTTGACTTGTTCACTTAGAGATTATAAACTCAAGTGCAAGGACTTATAAGAGCTGTATATCCTAGATACAAACTCTTCTCAAGCTTCAACTAAGGCTCGAAAATGTACTAAACGAATAAATTAAGAACAAGTACGTTTATATACCAAAGTACACGACACTTGTAAAATAAAGTATATAATTGATAGATCTAACAAATATGGGTTCAAATACACTTAATAAAATCAAAATAACCAACTTATGACTCTTTATCTTACAAAATCTCAAGTCCCTCAAATAATCGACCGGACTACAAGAGATACGAGAAGGTTTCGAGACCGAAATATACACAAAATGGTCGTCCGAAAAATGGCCGGAAAATGGGGCTTGGATACCGGCTTTTTAAAGTTTAAATGGAAAATAAGAAGCTGCAAAATAAGGGTCTAGGGGCTTCTCAAAGAAGGGTCCAAGTATGTGTGTGTTTGGGTGAGAAAATATGAAGAAAACAAGCCAAAATCATGAACAAACCATGAAAGAACAAGGGGTTAAACTAAAGAAATGTGTATGGAGGTTTAGAGGCAGTAGAAAGAGTATTTCAAGTGTTTTATTCAACATATGGGTGGCTCACCAAGGGATTTTAGAATGAGGGGGTTCAGGTACCTTTTTAAAACAAAAAATCATCACTTTTTTGCTTAAAAGGTAAGCTATAGGTTCCTAGGCTCACGAACAAGTGCAAGATGATCTCTACAACTCATTTAAAGATGTAGGAATTAAAATTTGAAGACACAAAGTGTCTCGGATGTTTTTAGTACTTTTAAAATGAATAAAAATCGAATAGTGCGCTTATCGACGACCGAAAATGTATTTTCCAACGAAAATAAAAAAAATCATTGAAAACTTATGAAATTTTGGGGATCCTCTAGAAATGGTCCCATAGGAACAAAGAAAAAATTTCACGATAAAAATTCAATTCCCTTCTATGACTTTTATGCGACCGATAAATCAATTACGTTTCGATTTTAAGGGTCCCGGAAAAAATCATCCAAAATTTATGAAATTAATCTAAATGGTAGAAGGAAAGATAAAAATGAAAAATCCCAAGTTTCAAGTCTAAATGATATCTGGACAATATTTTAGAATATTTTGAATGTTAAAACAGCTTTTCAGAATGCCCAAAATGCACATTTGTCTTCACGACGAGTTAGACAAAAGTTTTGTCTTGTGAAATATTCAAACATAATATTCCTTATAAAATTGAGACTATAAGGTCCGAGGAATATTTAATTTTAAATTAAAAATAATTTTAACCGGATAAATAAGGACTTACGATTATTTCGGAATAAAAATCTATTTTCGTCTATCGGCATGGTTTTTGAAACCATAAATTGAACATTGTTAGGTAATGAATACAACACGGGGGGGGGGATGAATGTGTTTTAGACTACTTTTAAGCCTTTTTCGAACTGTTATGAATATAGTGAAAAAAGTAGTCTAACTTGTAGAGATAAAGTGTTTTAACAGAAATAGAAAAACATGCACATAAATACATTATCTTCAAAACTCACTTAAATTTATATTAAAATCAAGTATGTCCCTCTATAAATTTCTGGGTTCTTTGTTGTTAAAGAACTCAGCTTTTTTCTGGAGAGAGTTACAAGAATTTTAGATCTATTTGTTACAACTTAAAACAAAGTATCTAATGTTTACTTTATGGAATAGCAAACACAGGTTTTACACATCATCCAATAGCATGTACTAAACTGTACTTTAAGTTAACTAAAACTTTCTATTTCTGGCTTAGTGTATCTTTGTAAATCGTGCATGTCTGTGACTTTACTTTGTCAGTTAATCTTGGCCTTTGATCTTGTACCCTTCAAGCTGCTTTTTGTAGACTTTTCAAATCAGTGATTGATTTGTTTGTTAATCGACAATCTTGGATCTTTAACTGGTTTGCATTCTGTACTTGAGTTTTATATCGGGATCTCCAGTTTGTTGTAGAGAGAACTCAACATCTCGATAAGTATAATGACTTATCGAGATCTCTTATTTCTCTATAGTTGTTTTAACTTATCAAAGTGTCTGAGTTCTCTATAAGAGAACTTTACTTGTCGAGATCTCTGAATTCCTGCATCTAGAAAAGACTTGTCAATATCTCTGAAATCTCTATAGGTATATTGACTTATCGATATCTATGAGATCTCTAATGAGAGTTTGACTTGACGATATCTCTAATCTTCACATCTTTAATTTGAATTGTCGATATCTCTCTATTCTCTATTGCAAAAATGACTTGTCGATATCTCCAATCTTCGTATCTTCATTTTGACTTGTCGATATCTCTGAGACTTCTCTATAATCTAATTTTTGACTTGTCGATAAGTCATTCTGGAGTTCTCGAATAACTTCTCTATATGACTTGATCTGTGACTTGTAGATTTCTTGACTTAGAATGTTTTTCTCAAAACAGATTTGTTCAACTCCAAGCTTCTTCACACTTTCTCTGAGACATGATCTTCATAATCTTCTTCCATAGTTTATTCTTAGGCTTGAGACTGTTTACAGAAAAATACTCCAGTCTAATCTATTTACACTTTTACAGACTCAAGTAATACAATACAAAAGACAAACTTAGATTATCATACAACTTACTTAGGGTTGTCAATTTGACTTAGTCTTGTTATAGTATAGGCATGTCTTGTACAGCAAACATAAATATTCACTAAATATTTTTAATATATTTGAGAGTAAAACATTTTCTTCGTAAAACCGATGTTTGAAATTTCTCAAAAAATGTGCCCTTTAGTCGTTGCCCTTTTTTATTTGACATAAACAACCTGGTATATAATATTTCCTTAGAATGATATATTTATACCAAGTCATGTCTAACAAGATGTGTCGGAAAAGTATTTTTGAGCGGTTTATCCAGAATATCTTAGTTCGACTTGATTCTGGTAAGTGTCACACATGAAACCCTAAGGAAGGATTCTAGGTGTCTTAGGAATCTAATTTAATTCTCAATTTTATTTTCTAAAATCATCAAAACCTAATGGTAAAAATATTGACCTCTCAATCATCCCCTTTTTGGTATTTGTCAAAACTACTAATGAAAATTAAATAAGTGTGTGCAACAACTACTTCCCCTAAGTGTATGCATGATATAAAATAAAAATACGGAGAATAGCTTCCCCTCAATATAAGCATACAAGTAGTTAAGCACATAAGAGATTGGTCTAAAATTTACTCCATGTGATAAATGTCGGAAACTTATCACTAATTATTTTATCAAAGTTTTTCTTTTGATATCTTCAAACCAATGTTAGACACCGATAATTTTCATTTTATCCCGTAGAATACTTTTTCCCCTTTTTGACAAAAAACCAAAAAATGAGAATTAGTATTGAGGGATGGAACAAGGGAAGTGGATTGATAACTCCGAACCAGTCTAACTCTGAAACTTCATATATTTGGGATTGGTTTTAATTAGTTACATATTCGTCATCAAATCCTATTCTAAGAATACATAATAATCTTCAATTTTACAAGAAAAATAATACACAAATTTAAGTTCGCCTTGTAAGTGGATGAGTCCCATTTGAATCGAAGTTGGTTCCTTGAGTTAACTAGTCCCGAATTATTAGTTTTATGATCAATTAGAAGTGCATTTTATTTTATATTGTTAGAATTAAAATTCTCAATTTTTGTGTAACAAGTTAATATCAAATGAATTTATTTAGAGTATAATAAAGATTTGAAGATATAAGATCATATTTGAATTTTGTTCGAATTATCCAAGTAAATCTGAGAATTCCATTTTTTAAGTCCAAAATCCAACTTTTTAATTTTACAAAAATTCATTATATACTTAGGTTAGTACTTGTGAAAATATACATTATTATATCGAGTACTTAACAATTTACAAGCTCTAGACTAGAGTAATTTGAGTAGAGATATTTATCAATATATGTGGATAAGTCGAATATAGTCCAAGTTAGAAAATTATAGATGAGATATATCCGAGAAAAAAATTACTTAAACATGCATTATTCGAATAATCTCATTACACAAATAGTTCAAGTACTAATACCAAAAACTATCTAACTAATAAAAACCATAATGAGCCGTAGAGGTTTATGATATTATGTTACAAAACCAAGTTAGAAATACTAACTACACAAGAGTAATTCGAAGTACACAATTCTACTTAAAATTAATCTAACAGTTCTAAATGATGTATATAAGAACAATATTTAAAACTTCTTTGTTCGAACTAGATTCCAACTTTAAGCAAGTGTTCCTGAAATAAAAAATAAAGTGTTAATATTTCAACATAATTTTTGCAACTCAACTTGCAACAAGATATAGAAACATTATGAACATGGAAATGTTAACCAATGTCTTAATACAAAAAGTAGAATGAACAAAACTTTCACAATTTTGAAACTAAGTCACAAACTGCAAGGGATTTTGGAATGCGGGAGAGCCAAAGGTTCATCATTGACATCATTATCCTTATATACAAGAACATGTTAGTAATTTTCTTGAAATATGCAAGTAAAGAACATAATAACAATTTGAGTTATAGGGTGCAAACAGTGATATCAAGATGAACTACAAGTCCAGTCCAAGCCTTCTATAAATCCTGCAATAATTTTTCTAACAAATACACAATATGCATGTAACTAAAGTGGCCAGTTCACCCTGGGAACAGATCAAGAAAGTCTCAAAGGGACCTCCAGGAAGTCCTTAAGATCAGTGGCATGTGTCTGCTTGGTTCCTAGAATGCTTATGCGAATTAACTTAGACAATCTTAACTATAACAAGCTAACAATTGCAAAAGAAACTAACTTAATTCATTCATCGAAAATATAAGGCATGCAAGCCAACATACTAACAACAATACAAGATAAAAAGCAAGAAACACAAATCCAGTTTGGTACTGGTACCATCAAGGAAACAACAACAAACTAGAACTACCTAGCAAAAAATAGATAGTGCTAACACAAGCAAAAGTATAACATACATCAACTAAGTAAACAACTAATCAACTTGATTATATGAATCATTGGTGATCACAGAATCAGTCACAACAGCATTCACATTCACATTCACATTTTCATTTTCCTTAGTTCTACCTACATTTTCAACATGAGTCTCATCCTTAGCAACTATTTCCATTTCAACTATATCAATATCCTCCATAACTATGCTAGGATTCACTTGGGCGGAGATTGCATCAATCTGAATTCCAATAACTTGGGAGAGATTGATCACCACATCACTAACTTCATCCAGAACATATCCTAATACAGTCATTAGGTTGTCAATTCTTCCTAGCAACTTAATGAATTTACCATTAAGAACCTCAAATTTACAGCAGGAGGAGCAATCACAGGACCAGACAAAATATTCACAACAGGAAAACTACAAAACTGGATACTCATAGAAGCAGGTAAACACATTATTTTTGGGAAAAGGTAAAGCAACTCTAGGTGTCTTATCATAGATGTTAGGGTTCGCATAGAAATGGGGATGAGCAAAGAGATCACAGTGGAAGTGGTCAAATATTTGAGTTAACAAAAGACATAGGCATAAAACCATTTCTAGCAATAGAAATTATTTTTGTTAAAATCATGTAAGGAAAGTTAAAATCAATAGACCTTGAAGCCAACTTGTACATAAATTTTAACTCAACAAAGTTCACAAATTTCTTTGGGTTTGAAGGATAAAAATTAAGTTTAATGGTTTCTGGCAAGATTTGATAAAATGGACTAAAATATTCAAAATTAATGCCCTTTTCCTTTTGAAAAAAATTTTGTGGAACTGTTCTTCCACAGAAAATAGTGAAGAACTTATTCATTTCTTCAGAGTTGAAAGTGAAAGAGGAAGTGACATCCACTAGTGGCAAGCTTAAGATTTCAGAATCTAGCTTAAGTATTTTCCCAAGCTTCACATAGTCAAGTGCAAAAGGTTTGCCATTGAGTTGTGAGGTTAAAAATAATATCCCTTGGTCCTCATTTCCAACCCTAATGTTACTATAGAACTCATTGACAAGCTTTGTTAAGACTCTCCTAGTTGGATATGTCAACAAAGATTTTTCAGGCATAAAAGAAGAAATAGGCAAGACTTGAGTGGAAGAAGTAGAGGAACTAAATAAGTTGAGAGTGTTGTCAACCGGTGCTTTAGACATGATGTGCAAAGTGTGTTTATATAAGCAAGTAGAAGAGAAATGGGTGCAGGAGATATGAATTAAAAGGTCAAGTGAACATACTCTTAAATAGCCAAACACAACACATTTTTCAAGTAAATGAACAGTTAAGCACAATAAAAAACAAGATATAATAGACAGTAACAATACACAAGTACATAGAATTTCAATAAGTACAAACATCATATAAATCTATCAAGTACTAAAAAGCTGATCATTATCATTTACAATAAGGCTAAAAACCAATTACCAACATATAAATAAACTAGGAAAATGAAGAACCATATAACCAAACAGTGATTTCATTTAATGCAAAGTTGAGAAAATGCGGTAAAGCTAAGATATGTGTTAAAAATAATTCAAAACAAAGCCAAGAAGGTCATATCAAACTACAAAATAAGCATGTCTTAGTATCAAAACAAATCCAACAGCTCGAAAGAATGCACCAAATCAAGATATACAAGTTATATGTTACAACCGGTATATTTCTAGTTGAATTATATGTATATATATGTATATATATATATATATAAAGACCAAGTCAATTATCTGTTTTTATGAGTCTTAAGGATCATATTTTGTGAATTGTAAATTTATTTATTTATTTGGAATTTTTTTTAGAAAAGAAATGCCTTTATTTGAGTAATTTGTGATACATTATTAAAGATATTAGTTTATGGAAATTCTTTATATAAAAACTTGTTTCCTTAAAATTTTTGAAATTGATCTCAAAAAGTTTCTAAAATCCAAAACTATTTTATGGTATGACTTTCGTGATTTATAAATTTATATTTTTATTTATACAATTCTTTCTCTAAAATGATATTTGATTTATTTGATTAATAATTTGCCATTTACCATGATAACCTTGTATGCAAAAATCTACTCAATTGAAGAGAGGGGTTGATAGGAATAAATAAATTATGACAATATAATTAAATACTGCATTAATTGTACAAGGTGTGGACTGCTAGGCCCAATAAGAAGATGTATGACATTCAGACCAGAAAGGTTAACATGCTGATCAGGCCTGATGGACCAGATCAGGCCCGATGGAACAAAGAAGGCCCAAAAACCCTGATTATTAATTAATTTTGTAATTAATTAATAAGGGAAAAATCAGCTATTGAGAAGAGTCCCGATAATGATATAAATCCTTACAGATTAGCCTCAAGGGGACCTAAAAGGATAAGGAATCAGTTTCCTACTATCTAGGACTCCAAAGTCCATTCTAATTATGAGATTTGCCCACCAAGTCTCTTATACCAAGTCCAATTCAAGGACTCCCAACATCTACTCAAGGGGAAGCCCAGATAGGGGCAACTCAACCTCAGCCACAAGGGACAACTCCCCCGACTATTCAAGGTACGAATCCTCAAGTTCAACAAGTACATGTACCTGTGAATTCTCGACCCGTCGGGTATGAATATTCAACTATTGTTACTACTAACCCCCCTTATGGGATGCCCCTTCACCCTGAGGTTGGAGGAAGTGGATATCTAGGCGAAGTGAAGCACGAGGGCAGTCGCCCCCCTATATACGAGGTTTGGCTCCTATCCCCGAGGATCGGGAATTTTCTGGTCCTTACACTGAGAGAGATTCCGAATCTTCGGATGATGAAGTGGCCCCGAGAAGGAGGCATCCTGGCAAAGATCCAATGGCCGATGGGAGGCAACGACCTCAAAGCACCCCAGGGGCGAATCCCCAAGAAGTGCAGGAAAGGATCAGGGCTCATGAGGCTGAGATCCAAAGGTTGAGGCGTGATTTGGAGGCTCACCAGGCCACCAGACCCCAGATACCTCCTAGGGGGAAAAATCCTCCTCCTGTCATAGACCTGGATGGTCCGGTACGAAGAAGGGCTGTCGTCCCAAGAACTGATCCAAGCAATCTCCTTCCCCTTGGAGATCCTGATGATCCAACTCCACCCTTCACAGAAGAGATAATGAATGCCCATATCTCAAGAAAATTCAAGATGCCCACTATCAAAGCCTATGATGGCACGGGAGACTCCGCTAATCATGTTAGGACATTCTCTAATGCACTGCTGCTGCAACCCGTGAATGATGCTATAAAGTGTCGGGCCTTCCCTCAAACCCTGTCGGGTATGGCTCAAAGATGGTACAGTCGCTTGCCCCCAAACTCCATTGGATCGTTCAGAGAATTAAGTCAGGCTTTTATTAAGAAATTCATCAGTGGAAGAGTCCATGAGAAAAGTTCAGCATCTCTTATGAGTCTTGTGCAGGGAGCTAAGGAATCCTTGAGAGATTACCTGAATCGTTTCACAAAGGAGGCTTTAAAAGTCCCGGACCTTGATGATAAGGTAGCCATGATAGCACTGCAACAAGGAACTAGGGACGAGTTTTTCAAGATGTCCTTGGCCAAACGTCCCCCTGAAAGCATGTTGCAGCTCCAAGAGAGGGCAGGGAAGTATATCAAGGTTAAAGAAAGTATGAGGAAGACCATAGTAAGTAATGAGCCCACTGGAGGCAAGAAGCGGAAAACTGATTTAGAATATATTGCAAAGGACAAATATCCTAGAACCGAACAAAATCCTGATTCAACCCCCAAGAAGGGAGGACCTGGGCAAAAGTTCACTGAATACGCTAAGTTGAATGCTCCTAGAAGTCAGATTTTGATGGAGATTGAGAAAGATAGAGATATTCGCTGGCCTAAGCCCTTGAAGGCTGATCCCGCCAAGCTAGATAAGAGCAAGTATTGCAGGTTTCACAAGGATGTTGGCCATGACACCGATGAGTGTAGGCAATTGAAAGATGAAATTGAGTTTTTGATTCGAAAAGGAAGATTGAACAAGTATACTGGAGATGGAGGGGACATAAATAATAATGGAAGGAAGAACTTTGAAGATCGTAGGAGGGACCAAGACGATCAGGGGCGGAATCCCCAACCTAGAGGGCCGGTTATAAATGCAATTTTTGGAGGACCGCGACGCCCTCGAGGACCTGTGATAAACACGATCTTTGGAGGTCCAACTGCTGCTGGATTGTCCAAAAATTCTAGAAAGGCATATACTAGGGAGGTTATGCATATTGTTGGAGAAGCCCCGAAGAGGGCCAGGACAGAAGTAACGTTGGCTTTTGATGATTCCGACCTAGAGGGTGTGAAGTTCCCTCATGACGACCCGCTGGTCATAACACCAATAATAGGAAATAGCCCGGTTAAGAGGGTCCTTGTGGATAATGGTGCTTCTGTGGATATCTTGCTCCACGACACCTTTCTAAGGATGGGGTATAACGAATCCCAGTTGACACCAACCGACATGCCGATATATGGATTTGCTGGAGTAGAATGTCCTGTGGAAGGGATAATCAAATTGCCAAGCACCATAGGTACGGAACCAAGGCAAGCAACGCAGATGCTGGATTTTGTGGTGGTAAAGGCTAGTTCAACTTATAATGCTATCATGGGGAGAACAGGGATACATGCCTTCAAGGCAGTCCCCTCTTCCTGTCATTCAGTTATGAAGTTTCCCACCCAAAACGGGATTGGAGAAGAGAGAGGAGATAAAAAAATGGCTAGAAGCTGTTATGTGGCCTCTTTGAGAGCAGATGGAGTCGGGGGGCAGGTTCTTCCTATTGATGATATGGATGTTCGAGAAAATAACGAGAATAGAGGAAGGCCAGCAGAAGAATTGGTTTCGGTTCCTTTAGACCCCGAGAATTCTGAGAGGATGACTTTCATTGGAGCCACGTTAGAGGAACGCCTTAGAGGGAAGTTAGTGAAATTTTTGCAAGAAAATAGTGATGTGTTTGCATGGTCAGCAGCTGATATGCCAGGCATAGACCCGGAGTTAATTACTCATAAGCTAAACGTGGATCCAAGTCGGAAGACAGTGAAACAAAAGAAAAGAAATTTTGCCCCGGAAAGACAAGAGGCTATAAAACAGGAAGTAGAAAAGCTCTTAGAGGCTACTTTCATTGAGGAGATCCAATTTCCGGAGTGGTTAGCAAATCCTGTAATGGTAAGGAAGGCTAATGGAAAGTGGAGGATGTGTATAGACTTTACTGATCTGAATGATGCATGCCCTAAAGACTGTTTTCCGCTACCAAGAATTGATACTTTGATTGATGCCACTGCTGGACATGAGATGCTGAGTTTCATGGATGGATTCAGCGGATATAACCAGATCAAAATACATAAGGATAACATTCCAAAGATATCATTCATCACTGACTTTGGTGTTTATTGTTATCTTGTTATGGCGTTTGGTCTCAAGAATGCAGGAGCCACCTATCAAAGGTTGGTAAACAAAATTTTTAAAGATCTTATTGGTAAGACTATGGAAGTCTATGTTGATGACATGTTAGTCAAGAGTCTAGTAAAGACTAATCATATAACCCATTTGAGGGAAGCTTTTGAGGTCCTGAAGTACCACAAGATGATGTTGAATCCTACGAAGTGTGCTTTCGGAGTAGGATCTGGAAAATTTTTGGGATTGATGGTCTCAAAGAAGGGAATTGAGGCTAACCCCGATAAAATAAAGGCGATCCTGGACATGGAACCACCAAAAACTGTCAAGGATGTTCAGAAGCTCACAGGAAGGGTTGCTGCGCTAGGACGATTCATCTCCAAGTCAGGAGACAAGTGCTTGTCATTCTTCAAGTCACTAAAGAACATCAAAGACTTTGTATGGAGTGAGGAAAACCAGAAGGCATTTGAAGAGTTAAAGAAGTATATGGCCCAGGCCCCATTGTTGGCCAAGCCAGTTCTGAGTGAAGTTTTATTCTTGTACTTGGCTGTTTCAGAGAGCGCCTTGAGCGTGGTGTTGGTTAAGGAGGAACTGAAAGTCCAGAAACCCGTATACTATGTCAGCAAAATTTTGCATGGTGCTGAGTTGAATTATTCAGCTATTGAGAAATTCGCTTTAGCCTTGGTAATGGCTTCGAGAAAGCTGCGTCCTTATTTTCAGGCTCACCAGATTGAGGTGCTAACAAATCAGCCCCTGAGAAATATCATTCACAGTCCCAAGGCAAGTGGGAGATTGATTAAGTGGGCAATAGAGCTGGGAGAGTTCGATCTCAAGTATAAGCCACATACGGCAATAAAAGCCCAGGCATTAGCTGACTTTGTGGTGGAATGTACCATACCCAACCAAGAAGTCGGGGGGCAGGAAGATGCCATACCTCAAGATAAGGGAGTCGATAATGGGGGCAAAGAGAAGGATGATAAAGAATATTGGGTTCTCTATTTTGATGGAGCATCAAAAATGAACTCCAGTGGAGCAGGATTGGTTTTGCAAAGCCCTGATGGGTTCTTAATTGAGTATGCTATGAAGCTAGACTTTCCAACCACAAATAATGAGGCAGAATATGAAGCCCTGATAGCTGGCCTTGGCCTAGCTGGAACACTTAGAGTCAAAAACTTAAAGGTCCGTGGAGACTCGAAGCTGGTCATATCCCAGGTAAAGGGAGAATTTGAGGCAAAGGATGAGACGATGGCTAAATATGTCCGCCTAGTAAGGGCTGTGATGACCCAATTTAATGAATGTCATGTTGAGCACAATCCAAGGGAAGAAAATGCTAAGGCAGATGCGTTATCAAAGTTTGCTTCATCTGAGATTGAAGAAAGTTCAGGAAGTGTGTACTTCCGTGTTTTGAAGACACGAAGCATAGATGTTAAGCTTGTGGCTCCCATAGGCCTGGGGACGTCATGGATTGATCCCATCAAGGCTCACATTCAGACCGGTTGGTTGCCAAGCGATGCAACTGAAGCACGGAAGTTAACTATTCGAGCACTAAGGTACTCTTTGATAGATGGGATTCTGTATAAAAGATCTTTCGTGGTTCCTTACTTAAGGTGTCTCAGGCCCAATGAGGCATGCTTGGGTCTTGAGGAAGTGCATGAAGGTATTTGTGGGCAGCACTTGGGGGGCAGGGCCTTGGCTCATAAGATAACCCGTTTAGGCTTCTACTGGCCAGAAATGATGGCTGATGCCAAAGAATATGTGAAGAAGTGTGATCGCTGTCAGAAGCATGCACCAGTTGTTAGACAATCCCCCGAGATGCTGACCTCTATCAACTCGCCTATTCCCTTTGCTATGTGGGGGATGGATATTCTAGGGCCTTTCCCTACGGCCACGGCACAAAGGAAGTTTCTGATTGTAGCCATTGATTATTTCACCAAGTGGATTAGAGCCAAGCCCTTGGCCAAAATCACAACTAAGCAGGTTGCACAATTCCTGTGGGAAAACATTATGTACCGATATGGAATTCCCCATATCCTCGTCACTGATAATGGAACACAATTCAACAATGAGGAATTCAAGAAGTATTGTGAAGAAAATGAAATTGAGTTACGGTTCACCTCTGTGGCTCACCCGCAAGCCAATGGGCAAGCGGAGGTAGCAAATCGGATAATACTGGATGGACTAAAGAAGAGGATCGAGAAGTCAAGAAATAATTGGGTGGATGAAATACTTCCAATAATATGGGCCTACAGGACTACCTGTAGAGTCACGACAGGAGCAACTCCCTTCATGTTGGCATATGGGGCAGAAGCAGTTGTTCCAGTAGAGATATCACATTCCTCTCCAAGGATTCAGGCTTTCAATGCGGAAGAAAATGAAGAAGGGCAGAGGTTAGCCCTGGATTTAATCGATGAAGTGCGAGATAAGGCTCATGCAAAGATAGTAGAATATCAGAAAAAGGCTTCATTCTACTACAACCTAAGGGTTAAAGAAAGGTTTTTCAAACAAGGTGACCTAGTCTTGAGAAAGATAGAAGCTTCTCGTGTCGGACAAAAAGGAAAGCTTGCCCCGAATTGGGAAGGGCCGTACAAAGTAAAGAGAGTTCAAGGTAGAGGAACCTACAAGCTGGAAACTATGGATGGTTTTGAAGTCCCGAGAACCTGGCATGCACAAAACCTGAAGCTTTACTATGTGTAAAATAGTCGAAGTACGATTCTTGCTTGTCATTATGACAAGCAGGTTTAAAAGCACCTTGAAGCTTTGCTTGCGTAGGACTTTATATTATATTAGAGTTTACATTGTCAAGTTATTATTGATTAGGGTCGAACCCATGCTATGTAAGGTTTTGGAAAACCAGACTTCGTATTAAAGAGTTTGAAATTATTTCAATCTAAGGATGCTTAAAGTTTAAGTGCATATTAAGTAATGTAAAGAAGAAAGAGGCAAATAAGGAAAATAGCATATCTAATATAGCCCCGAAGGGTAACAACTTCTGACATAAACTAAATTCACATATTGTCTCGAAAAAAGATATACAAAAAAAACTTAGGCCTCGGAAGCCTCGGATTCTTCGGAACCACTATCCGAAGTCTCCTCGGACGTCTCAGTTGTCCCCTCAGAAGTCCCCGTAGAGGTCCCATCAGAACCACCTTCGGATGCTTTGGATGATGTGGGAGACACTGGATTATGAGGCGCAGCCCTTGGAGGCTCTTCCACCCTGACCTTCTTCACAGCAGGCGCAGAATCTTCTTCGGAAGAAGTCTCCTCCTCCCCAGAGCTGGACTCGAGTTCTTCCTCTTGTGGCCTGGGCTCCCCGAAGGGCCGTCTTTGATCAAATCAACCAGCTTATCAGTAACACCCCCAAGCTCCGGGACTCGCACAGGGCAAGGAAAGGAGGACTGCTCAAGGATTTCTGGAAACTCATCTTGGACGGCCTCTACAGCAGCATCCCAGCCTTCTTTATAGCTAACTGGGTGAAGAAGGGCATCGTGCTCCACCATCAAGTCTTTGAACTCCTGGGTGTCTATCCAGCCATCAAAGGCTTTATCTTTCTCCGCCTTCAGAATAACATTTTCGGCCCGGGCCGTTTCCAGGTCAGAAGTGGAAGAGGCCAGCTGAGCTTTAAGGGCCTCTATTTTCTGGTTGGCCTCCTCCAACTTCTTGTTAGCATCTTCCAGGCCAACCTTCCAAGCCTTAGCTTGGTGAATTGCCCCTTGGAAGTGGGCGTTAGCCTGTAAGAGAAGCAGCAAAAGTATGAGAAAAGAAACATGAAAAGGCAAGTATGAAGGGCATAGGTAAAGGACGTACCGTCGCCAAAGCCTGGGCTCCGAAAAGCTCATTCCCCTCTAAGTCCTGTTGAAGGACAAAGTCTTAATAATCCACCGGGGAGATGGAATGCTTGGACCATTCCTTGGACAGCGCCGTGCTGCCAACGATTGAATCCTTGCCCCGGATCCCCCAAGCAGGTTGAAAATAGGCCCCTGGCCTCTGCTTGGTGCACAAAACCTGGCTGGGGCCTTCCTCGCCCAGTTCCATTGCTTGAAGAAGGAACTCAGGGAAACGGTCACCAAGGTGTGGGTCTTTAAAGACCTTTCCAGCCCTCTTCATCCTGGTTGTCTCCAGGTCCTTAGGCTTGGTAGCCTCCTCAATCTTCTCAGCCACTGCAACAAACGAAGTAAGTTGAAAAATCAATGGAATAGAAAATGAAGGAAATAAAAAGGAGGTAAGGAAGGGAACTTACTTTTCTTATGGACGGGCGAGAGGCCGCATTCTACCCGGACGGTCTCCCGGATAAGGTCCCAAGAATGGGAAGTCCCATTGTCTTGCGTAAGGTGGTTGAAAGCTCTAGCCTCCTCCTCAGTCAAAGTTATATCATTTAGGCTCCCATCCACGGCCAGCCCAAAGGACGACCGAAACAGGGTGCCCCAATCTCTGCCTTCCCAAATAATGAACAAAAAATCTTTCTTCCACCCCAAGTTATTGTCGGGGATGGACTTCCCATTCACAATATGGGGAATAGTGGGGCGCTGGTTTAGAGAAACCCAACCCGGACTTTTACTAGGGCTGTTTTTGAACTGGAAAATTTTCCTGAAAACGGCAACGGAAGTAGGGACCTTGTGCTTGGCACATTGTGACAGGTAGCACAGAATAAGCCTCCAAGAATTGGGGGGGAGTTGGCAAGGGCTGATGCCAACATCAGCCAGTAACAAAGGAATGAAGGGATGAAAAGGGAGTCTGATACCTGCCCTTAGAGTATCCCTATAGACACATAGCGCGTCCTTTTTCCACTGGCAGGCCCTGTCGGCCGAACCTGCAAGAATCAGCTTAAAAGGTTCCTTGATTTTGAAGCAGCTCCTCAACTTTTCCAGCTCCTTGGGATCCCGTAAAGCGCTAATATGGTCGTGCGCGTCTAGATGCGCATCAGACGGGTACTCGTCCCCTCGAGTGTTGATCATGTCGATCAAAGAAGTGTACCTCGATCGAATAGGAAATTCATTGGACTTTCTAGCCACATTCATCTTGGCCAAGCGAGTCATTTTTTTGTCAGCCATCTGAAAAAAGGGGGGCACGTAAGCAGGCTATCTTAAAAGGGCACACAATGGAAAAATAGACACGAAAAGTAAAGGGAGGAATTTTACCTGAAAAAGCGCTCCTAAAAAAGGCTTTGAGCTCCGACTTGCTGTTATTGCTCTGAGAATCTTAGCAGGAGGAGAAAGAAGAAAACTTAGAAATGAGAAGGTGAGGAGTAGTAGTCTCTCCTCAGTCCTTTATATAATTGAAAAAGGAAGTTGAAGGGACGAAGGCCCATTAAGGACAAAGGCCCATAGGAAAAAGCCCAGAAAAAAGGAATATTCTAGAATATTCCTAGGAATTCTAGAGGATTCTAAACAAGGTATATTAAGCTCAGATCAATATTAAGCCCAATAAGATTTGGAAAAGCCCAGAAAAGATTTGAAAAAGCCCAAATAAAAAAGGCCCAGTAAGATTTGGAAAAGCCCAATAAAAGAGGCCCAGTAAGATTTGGAAAAGCCCAATAAAAGAGGCTCGGTAAAATTTAATAAGGCCCAATAAAGAAGGCCAAGCCCAAATCCAGATAGGATTTGGAAAATACAATACCCTAAATTAAAGCCAAATGAAGAAGGCTAGTGGAAGACCAGAATCCAGGTCGAAATCCAGGTCGTGAATCCTGTCCGAAATCTTTCGAGCAGACACCCGAAAATAACGGGTAAAAAAGACCAGAATCCAGGTCGAAATCCAGGTCGTGAATCCTGCCCGAAATCTTTCGAGCAGACACCCGAAAATAGCTGAAATAACAGGACTGAATTGAGGTCGAAACTTCGACCAGGAATGAGGTCGAATAAACCAAGCATCTTTCAAGAATGAGGATTAAAAACCCAGGTCGAAGTTCGACTAGGATCCTGGTCGAATTCCAGGTCGTGGATCCTAGTCGAAATTCTTCGACCAGGAAGCAAGAGAATCAAAGAATTTTCGAACAGGATTCAGGTCAAAATATCGACTAGAATCCTGGTCGAAATCCTAGTCGATAGGCTCAAGACCAGGAGCTAAAAAAAGTGGGGGAGTTTTCAACCTAGATCCAGGTCGAAAGTTCGACTAGGATCCTGGTCGAATTCCAGGTCATGGATCCTAGTCGAATTCCTTCGACCAGGATGGCAAGGCTGACCCCTATTTCGACTAGGATCCAGGTCGAAATTTCGTGTGGGTTATATAATTACGAGTCGGGTTTTGATATCATGTGGGTACAACTGATAGCGAGGATATGTCAAGCATACCTAGTCCTCTAACATAGAGTATTTCGACCCTGTAGGTTCTACTCGGAAAACTGAAAGTTGACGTTGGACTAAAGTTAGCCTAGTGATCAGTCGACCAACTCGGGGAGGTTCCAAGAAAAGGACATAAGAGTTGAAGTCAGATCCAGGATTGTCTTCTAGTAAGGGGATAAAGCCGAGCGTCCAAGTGAGTCCAAGGTCAATCAGTATTAGTTGTAAAGCTCTGCAAGGCAAGTACCCCTGAACGAATCTTTTACAGTTCAGTATATATGAATAGTTGTTGATTTAAATTACGTACTGGAACAGAATGTTTTAAGTTACGTATTCCCCGTATTTAAATATGTTTTATTAACTGATGTTTTGGGGAAAAAGTAACTTCTGAAAATGCCCATCTCTAGATTGTGATTAAAATTAAAAAGGATTTTTGAACGTGTGCTGTAATTGTTTAAAAAGAGATAGGTGTAGTTGATTTTGAAGACTAGATAAAAGTGGATCAGATATTGGATGGTTAGTTGCGTAATAGGCCCGTTATTCGGTACCGACCCAGCAGGTGGTTGCGTAAGAGGCTAAGTCGGATGCGCGCACTAGTAGGCCGCTTAGTCCATCATAACAGAGACCTAGCTAGGTTTGTGGTGGCATAGACTAATCAGCTGTCCCTAGGATTCGTCCAATATATATATGATTGTGGTTTCTGGTTCCAGTAACGGAACAAATGGTTTTGTGGTCCCCGTAACGGGACAAATGATTTATGGTTCCTGTAATGGAACAGTGGTTTTGGAAATGAAAATAGCATGCTAAAATTGGACTCTGGTATTTATGCACAATACACGACTGATGATATTGTTTTACAGAGCATGCTAGTTTTGATATCCAGTTTATACATGTTTTACTTGTTTTCTAACAAGTTATGAATTCTGTTCCTATAACTGTTTGATCATGAATCATTTTACTTGTTATTCATATAGTGGTACTGCTAAGCAATTGATTGCTCACCCTTGCAGAATGTTTTATATATGTATTGCAGATACCTAGGAGATTCTTCCGCGATAGTCAGGGCAGGGTTCCAGTTTCTTCCGTGTCAGGCTCCTCTGAGGTAGTTGTGTTGGACCAAAGATGGTCTATTGAGTTGCTGTATTAAGTTAGTTGCGTCAGAATGGTTTGTTGTAAGTCGATTTTGTATTAGTTGTAACCTAAATCATACTTAAACCTGGAAAAGGTCTTGGTAAAGGGGGCGTGGTTATGTATAATTAATGATTTGGATTATATTATATTTATTATTATTGTTGTTGGTGACGTCAACTCCTGACCCCGGGGTTGAGGCCGTCACAACATAGATGTTTGAATTGTATTATAGGCGTAGTTATGAGAATTACAAGTTTTTGCTTTTTTATCATTGTAAGACTTCATCCTTTTTCCTTCTCGTGAACCGCGGGGATTGGTTTGATTTGGTAATGATAATTGGAGTTTGATTTTAATAATTTCTTCTTTTGACAATTTTTTTGACATCTATATTTTTAAAATGTGCAACTTTTTCAATTAAAAATTGTTATTCCCAGTGGACTAACAATGAGATTTACAGAAGGGGGGTTGAATGTAAATCTCAAAACTTTTTCAAGTTTTGAGCAATTTGTAAGACTAAGTGTTTGAGTGATCAAATGTGTGTGAATTGCTTGGAGCTGATGCAGACATATATATATTTAAACACAAATGAAATGAACACAAAGAACTTAAAACTTTTCTGGTGGATTTGTTGTTCCACCAGAGTTCTGTTATTTCAGAAAATCTGTGATTCAAAATTAAATCACAGCTGCTTCCTAGTACAAACTAGATGATTTTCTCTCTTGATATTTCTAAACAGCTCAGGGAAAATTCATTTCTAATTACTATCTACTACTTGGTTATATAACACTAAGCTTACAAGTGAAGACAAAGATAAAGTACAATAGTTCTCCACTTGTTTCTGTTCCATTTTTGTCCAGTGTAATATGGAATTATCTGTTGACTTTCCATTTTGAACCAGACTAAAACCGGCTGCTTTTTCTGCTGTTCCTGAAATAGGCTACCACATCTCTGTCAATCCATGTGCCTCTGTCAGCTTTGTTAACTGTCACTATCAACTGCTATGGGACTGAGCATCCGTTGAAGCTTTCATCCGTTGATGGCTTTATCCGTTGATGCTCTAGCAGTGCATCCGTTGAAGCTTTCATCCGTTGATGGCTTTATTCGTTGATGCTCTAGCAGTGCATCCGTTGAAGCTTTCATCCGTTGATGGATTTATCCGTTGATGCTCTAGCAGTTGAAGCTTTATCCGTTGAGGCGTTAGAGACATCCGTTGAAGCTTAGTTTCTTATCCGCTGAAGGTCTTCAATATCCGTTGACACTTCTTCACTTATACAAAATTACAAGGCATGAAATATTTACAATTAGCCCTCCTACTTGTACATCCATTAGTAGTCAACATGATTGATTATCTCCTAACAACATCTAAGAATTACAACTTGAAACCAGAGAGTGAGATGTGCTACAATACCAAACTTATTGCTAAGTAAGGCTACTCCTTCAACGGATAGCCAAGATGGTCTTATCCGTTGAGGCTACAAACACTAGATTTCTACTTAAGTGTTTTGCTGAACTTATCATCAAACTAATACACATATTCCTAACAATCTCCCCCTATTTATGTCTACTACAACTGTAGGCATAAATTTGGCTTTAGCTTGATGATAACAAAACACTTAACAAATATATAAACTGTAACTAAGCAGAAATTTAAAAGTGCTGCAAAACTGTATATGCTGAGATGAAATTGAAGAAATACATTGTTTCCAAGGGTGCTCCTTTAGCTTGAGCAAATTACTTTCTTTTCCTTTGATCCCTGGTTTTCTTTCCTAGCCTCCTGTCATTCTCCTCCATTTGAAGTTGAAGTTGTCTGTAGAATTCAGCTTCATCTTCTTCATTGATATCTAACTTAGATTGCATATCCTTGAGAGTTCATTACTGGCAATCTTTAGCTGATCTTCAATTCTGAAAAATCTTCTGACTCCTTTGTTGTCTCTGAACTCCATCAACCAATGAGGTGATTTGTGAATTGTAATACCTCTCTCTAGAATGAGTAAAGTTCTAGGCAAAGCATTGGGCTCCCTCCAAGTTTTCCTTATGTTGGCAATCTTGTTGAGAATCTCAGTCCTGGCAGTTCTGGTAAAGCCAGAATCCTTATGTATGGCTGAGTAGACTCTAATCAAGGTAGTGTAGCCTTCATTCAGAATTCTGTGAAGAGGCCATATTCTTTCCCCAGCTCATTTGCATTTGAACACTAGTCTTTCTGGTAGCTGTCTGTAGGCAGCTATTCCCCTTACATCCTCCAGCTCATCCAGATAGAGTTCAATGTCTGAAAATTCTTTTATGTCACAGATGTGAACATAATCATCTTTAGAGTTTTGAGGTTTGGACTTAGGCTTCTGTGTGAATTTGATTGAGGCTTAGAGGGTGTTGATTTGATTCTTCTTTTCTGCTTCTTTGATGGTGGAGAAGAGGTTAGGAAGGTGGGCAATTTGATGGTGTCCCAATCAATTGGTTCCTCCTTGGGAATGATTGTTTCACCATGAATGTTCATGAAGGGGTCAGGTACAATGGGTTCAGGAATAGAGGGTAGTGGTTTGGATATTGATTGGGTTTTCTTCAGTCTTATCTACCTTCTTTCTCTTTGCATTGACCTTCTTCTTTTCCCTTTCTGCCATTCTTCCTTACTTCTTTCCTCCATCTCAGTACTAACCATGTCCCCCATAGCTTCATCTTCACCTTTGTCTTCAATTTCTTTCTGATCTTCAGCCTGACTTGACTCTAGTTGTTTTTCAAGCTTTGCTTGTGCTCTTTTGTCAGCCTTTAGCTGTTTGGCTTCTTCCTTCAACCTTTTAGTTTCTTCCTTCTTGGCTATTGAGAATTTGGGATGTCCTTGCATCACACATATGCTCTTTCCCTCTCTGAAAATAATAGCCATGTTTCTCCTTACAGCCTCATCCATGGTCTCTTTGAGATATGCAATACTTCTTCCTAAAAGCTTGTCCTCATCTGCTTTTGGAAGAGGAAAATCCACCTCTTTTAGAGGATTCTTTTTAGAGTCCTTATTGGATCTGTTGTTGGGCTTGAGAACCATAGGTTGCAGATCTTTGGAAGAAGTTTCTCCATCCTTATGCCTCCCTACTGGCTTGAGTTCCATAATAATTGATTCCACTTTTGTGCTATGCTTCACAGATTGTGATTGAGAAGTTGTAGAACCAAATATTAGTTGCATCTTTTCATCAATCTTCTTCCTTTGCTCTTTGACTTGCAATTCAGCTGCTGCTATCTGGATTAGATCAATTCCATCTAGCTTTCCTTTGACTTGAACTGGTGGAGAAGTTGTGATGACAGGAACTAGCACTTGAGAAATCTGAACTGTTGTAGATGGCTCTCCTTCCCCTTCCCCTTTATTCTCCCCCTTTTTGTTATCATCAAGGGTAGGGATCAAGCCTTGTGCTTGTGCCAGCTGCATGAGGAGATTTGTTTGAGTTTGTTGATTCTGAAGAATGGTGACCATAGAGTCTTCAATTATTTGAACCCTATCTCCAATCTGGCCAACCTCTTGTCAGCATCAGAGGCCTTCCTTAGTCTCCCCAACAAATCTTGCATAGTACCATAGGGTATAACTGAATCCAATTTCTCAGCATTGTAGGATTTCAGATCAGCAATGTCCAGCTTGAGCTCATCCACACTTAGATTGTGCTGGTAATGCTGCAACTGTAAGAGATGCAGAGATTCCAGATGAGCTTGAAAAATTGCCTTGGTGCCAGCATCCTGAGTCTCCTGAATGGCCTGCTGAATTGTCATGACTTGTTTGACCAAAGTGACACCAAACTCTCCTGGTGTTGATGGTTTTGCCCATGCCCATGCAGGAAGATTAGGAACAGAACTTGGGCCT
This sequence comes from Apium graveolens, assembly GCF_009905375.1. Lineage (NCBI taxonomy): Eukaryota > Viridiplantae > Streptophyta > Magnoliopsida > Apiales > Apiaceae > Apium > Apium graveolens. Next base: position 102,150,395 of record NC_133653.1, on the reverse strand, counting down.
GCTACTCCCCCTAAGTTCATGCTCTCATTCAAAGAATTAGAGTCATCATCATTAGAATTTACTCCAATTCTTCAGATGGCTCACCAGCTTGAGAAGGCAGCCTGTTGACAGTAGCTTTGTCTCTGAGAAGAGATTCTGAAGTGTGTACAATGTGTAGTGTCTGTTCTGCCTCCACATTGCCCTGTGCAGCCAATAATTGATAGGCTGAAACAGGGTGAGTAAAAGTGTCAGCATCCAAAGAAATATTATCATGACAGCTTTGTAGTGTTGCTGATATTGTCTTCCCTTATCTGCATCATCCACTTTCATTAACTTACTAGCAATGGCTGGATCCACCCTTATAGCTTCTGTACCTGCCTTTCTCTCAATTTCTCTCTTTTCTTGCATCAGGGGCTCCGCCTGGCTCACACACACCCTCACACCCTCACCTTCACCTTCTAAGGTGGCACTCCTCTCACTTACTTTTGCCATGCTGGAAGAAATAGCATGCATTTGGTGACTCTCATCCTCTCCTTTTGCTGGGAGCACCCCA